>NW_028186890.1:2418856-2481420 GCF_003343005.1 Rhea americana
AAAAAAAAAAAAAAAAAAAAAAAAAAAAAAAAAAAAAAAAAAAAAAAGCCCAGAGATGGAGTACAAGAAAGGCAATTTCTAGGAAATTACATAAATTGTAGAAGAGTCAAAAAGAAAGAATTATCAAGAGACAAATATAAAGTTGATGAAAGGAGAATTTTTTTTAAATATGATGCATAATTAACCTGTGGAACTCATTGCCACAGGATATAATTGAGGTTAGGAGCTTAAATGGAATTATATATTTACATGGATAATRAGAACTTGAACATGATATAAATTTGCAAGGGTATAAACCTTCATACTTAAAGGCAAAAGCCAATTGCTAACAGGTAACAGCCTGATTGCCTTTAACAAGCTTCTAAGTCAATTAAATATATTCTGACTAAACCTTAGGTTTTCATATTATTCATCCTACTAGTACACTACACTGAATTTCTTTTGTATTTGGCTGCACTTTGCTCTGCTGCCTGTAACATTTATTTCCAGGCAGTGGTAAATGTTTAGTTGTTCTAGTTTCTCATAATATCCCCCTTGGTATGGAACGAGAGAGAGCTCATTTTAATATATTCCTTCAAATCTAATTTGCAGCACTTTCGGAGTCCCTGCTGCATCATTATACTGATATCTAAATCTAATGCGCACTTGAGAAGAGAGTTGTCAGGAGCTGGTAACTGCGGTGGGCAGGATGGAGCTGTAATGTGGCTGGAGAGAAGATGGAAGAACCGAGAAGTGACAAACACGACATGGAAGGGTAGTTTCAAGGCAACAYAGGGAGCTAGGAGAGAGAGACAGACAGAATTTACGGATTCTGAGAAACGGGAAAGCCGTGTAAAGCTCCAGGGTCATAGATATCTCAAAAGCTACTTTAGACTGACTGAAAGAAGRTGGGAATTGATGTAGAGGAGAAACTTAATTGAGGTGATGTGAAAAATCAGAAAGCTATTATTTTCGCAAAAAATTACTATTCTTATGAGAGCATTAGTACCGCTGCAGAGACTGTACTATCCTTGCTTTGTCAGGCTGGTATGTAGCTCACAAGATGCATTCAGTAGCAGCTTTTTACTGTTTTGCTAAAACGAAGCAATAAATAAATAAATACTTTTTTTTTTTTCATCCTTAAAAGAATTCAGAACCTAGGTGACACACAAATAAAGCGTGCTTTGTCAAGTCAAGTCAGAGCTTGATGAATCTGGAGAAGTAGAATACATTTTATCTCTGTCCAGATCTGAGAATATGTCTGTGCTCCCTGAATGAGGCAGAATTGTAGATCATGCAGCGATGGTCCTCACAGGACTTGCAGATGAAATTTTAGATTAGCCTTCTCTGGGAATATGACTAATATTAAACATTGTTAAAATTCACATTACTAATGTGACCAATGAATAAGTAGGTCTTTTAGGAATCTTGTTTACTTTATAAATAACTTATTTTAAATGCATTTGAGGCTGATGGAATTTGATAATCAAAATCAATCAACTTGCTTATATTCTCTTGACAGCTGAAAAGCCATTTTGCATATGGTAGAAGTTTCTCAGCATTTGAAAGAACCACAAGACTATTGACAATGGTCATGGGCAACCTAGAAAACCTGCGTGTTTTCCTTGAAATTTCCAATTCCTGAAATGTTGTGAGCATGTCATATTCCCATCTGTGATCTATAAAGCAAGTTGTCCCTTACAATTTCAAAGAAAAGCTTGAGAATAAGCCTGGCTGCACCATAAATGGCTCAAAATTTAAAATCTAGATCTACTCTTTTCTATGAAAACTCAAATTTTAAGACAGTTTAAAGAGGGGAAGATGATGACCTCTCTCAGTCAGAGTTCTGGATAGGAAATACTGCACGAATATAACGCAATGGAGCTGGGATGAAAGGAGCACTCTGACTACTTGACTGAGAGATTGTGGCCCTGCCATCTGGATGAACGCAACACAACCTAGTCATACCTGCTGGGCAAGACTGTTTTCAGGGGGGAGCTACTGGATGCCTGTAACATCTGTCTGTGAAACAGTCTTCATTACAAGGGTAAAACACTTCCTGTGGAGGTTTCGAAACTCCAAGTACTGAAAAAAAGGTCTGCAATGTAGAATGTTAGTATTTAAAGATATAATCTACATTTATCACATTTGTCACTTGCCATTAATTTAAATTCTCTTTATGCATCTGTTCAGGAAATAATTAGGATTTTACGCTGCAGTAAATATGCTCGTTCATCCATTAGTGCACGGCAGAAGATTAATTACATTACAATGGGAATCGGGTCTACAGTCTTCAGAGCTACAGTGATAAGGGTGACAGCTGGGCTGCTCATAATACTTTGCTCCAGTACGCTTCAAAAACAAGCATAGATGACAAAATAATTAAACCTCTGACAAAGCAGGGTTATTCCTGTTCTTGTTGTATGTGCAACCAAATAGACAACAACAAGAACAGGAAATCAGAGTAAAAGCAGCAAGACCATATTGTTCCAAAAATTGTTAATCAGCTATTTTTGTACACATACTTAGTGTGCGTGCATGTGTGTATATTATATATATATACGTACACACACCATATGAACTATAAAATCTTACGTTAAATTAACCTGAGCTCTCTTTAAACACCTGCAGTAAATGTCCAAAGCTTCCTAAGATGATACAGTAAGTTTATATTCATTTAGAAAGAAAGCTACAGCAAGGCAAAAATTTCTTAAAATATCTAACTAAAAATGACACCATAAAACTATAGCAAACACAGAAGAGAAYGAGTTAGAAAATAGAGGCAGGCAGCTGAAAACACTACGAAACTTGTTGCTGTGTCTATTTTACTGGAGACAAAGGAACATCTGGGTAGCACAACTCTACAAGGCACTTCAATCCTAAAGTGTTTATGAATGGCCAAAATTGTCCTGGTTGTTATAGAAACAGAAGAAACCTGAGATTATTCCTTTTCCCTAGATAAAACATAAGTAAGTTATGCAAAAATGCCTCCTAGGTGAGGCTCCTTGTAATGGTGTTTTTTTTGCAGGAATTGATTAAACCTGCTGATAAACTCAGGGAAAGCTTTCATTCCAAACATATCAATCATTTGTGATTAACTAGGGTTTTCATACTGTTCGGGAACAGGTCTGTATCTGGATCATGCATGTCATTCCAGTGCATTGTAGCAAATAGGCTATTTTTGAGGTGAGTTTTAGCTTACCAAAGGTTAGGATATTTAGGAAAATTTAGTGATAACTGATAATGAGTGAAAAAAACAAACACAAACTGGCAAGATTGCTACAGACTTGGCAACTAAAAATCAGCTGTTAGACTCAAAGTGCAGTTTGTCTTTGGTGGATGCTCAATAAGTAGAGCTCCATCATTTTGATGAAAGATAAAGCATTTTTACTGCTACCATATC
Organism: Rhea americana; assembly: GCF_003343005.1. Classification (NCBI taxonomy): domain Eukaryota; kingdom Metazoa; phylum Chordata; class Aves; order Rheiformes; family Rheidae; genus Rhea; species Rhea americana. Next base: position 2,422,239 of record NW_028186890.1, read on the forward strand.
TGCCTGAATAATTTTTTGTAGCTACTGCAAAGTCTTCTTTATCTAAATTGTTGAGTGACTCATTTTGTGGCATATAGCTGGGGTCAAAAGCCAAGAAAGCTGSTTATCTCAAAACTAACTATATATCTTGTTTTTAAAAACTGGTGAATGCTTGAGATGCATGCGAATGTGACTGTAGATGGGAGGTCCATGTGTTTCATTGGAATGCTTCTGCTTCTTTTAAGAGAGACTGATGCAGTTACTACAGACTGWTGGGGAAACGGGAGGGGGACAGAAAGCATGCTAAAGTTCTGAATTGATCGAGTCCATTTGATGTTGATGTGGTAAACTAAGTCTAAACAAGAAGAATTTATTTYGAGTGAGTAAAGGACACTAGACATAGGTTTGTATGAAGCACTGGCTTAGCAGAATGTGAATTAYACTAAATATTTTTCATCAGTAAATTAGAACAAAATGGTTTAACAGAAGAAGTCACTGAGGAATCGCTAATTGGCTGTCAGGGCAAATAGGTTAGAAACAGATCTCGGCTTTCGGGATTAGCACTAATATTATAGATAGCCATTGAACTGCTAGGAAATGAGTATCTGACCATTCCAGATTGGATACAAAGATATTTTCTCATTCCTGTGCTGTATTCACTTACTCTGTAAACTATATTTTGCAATAGCTTAACTTCAATGACTGTTATCAGAGAAGTGAATTTTATTTTCCAAGATGTGTTGAAGTTTTTAAATCTCCTTGGTCAATCTCTATATTATTATTCAGGATGCTAATGTTGGCAGCTCCTTCTCTATTTGAAGATCTCTGTATCCCTTCTCTCTCACTCCTCTCCTGAGGAATTAAATCAGSAATGCCTTCCACCCCCTCACCCATAACTATTTATGAGCATCACAGATGCATTTCAGCATTGCTTCAACAGAAACACCCATGTTTCTCGATTGTATATAGCATGACAGCCTCCCCCCCACCCCAAACTTGTGTTATCATGTGCTTCTTATACTGCTGCTAAAGGAGCAATAAAAAGGAAGAGTTGGAGGTGGCAAATATCCACTTATAATACACAAAACCTCTTTTAGATAACTCTAAAATACAAAAGACTAGTACACCAGCAGTGGGTTAGTGGAGGATAGCAATTGCCTGCCTTGCCTCTGGCATGAGAATGGCACATTTCCACGTGCTTTGTGGGTTGATGTAGACGGAAACAACTGGCTGTATAGCTGGCATTAAGTACTCAGCACTTTTTTTCGTCCTGCCTTGCCAGGGTATAACTGTAAACTAGTTAGGAATTTATTTGTAATGAGTTGGATTTTAAATAAGTGGATACGATGACAAGCCCCAAAGTTGTGACCATATGGAGAAGTGCAGGGGAAAGGGTAGAGGCAGAGAACAGTCTGTCTTGCACTGCGTTACTCTCATACATTTTTTCAATATAAAGATTTGCTATTAACACAGGCACATAGAGATGAAACAGATTGGGATGATCAATTTTTTTATGATACTAAGGGCTTAAATTTACAAACATTTTATTGATTTTAAGGTCAATAAGTATTATTTGACCATCTAATCCAACCTCCTATCTAACAGACCATTGAATTCCATCTAGTCACTCCWGTATAGAGCCCAATAACTTGTGACTTCATTGAATAGGTGAAGAATGGGCAATTTTCCTAAGTAAAGTTTTGCAATGGTTAATTACCCTCATATTGAGAATGTAGGCTATATTTCTAATTTTAATCCTGTACTTTAATTCATAGACATCATTTCTTGTTATGTATGTTTGTACTATGCCATAGACCTTTTCAGTGTCTAGTATTTTCCTGACTGTGAAGGTGATCATACACCATTATTACCTCCTCACTTCTCTTTTCCCCCTCAATAAGCTAARCAAATGAGCTCTTTCAGTCTCTTTGCATATTCCTTCCAGTTCTCAACTTCTCTTCTCCTCACTCTTTCCAGTTGTTTATATTTCTCAGAAAAGGATGTTCAATGTTACTTTCATGAGTGATGAATACAGCAGTAAAATTGTTTCCCATTTTCTAGTAATTATTCTTATATCTATCCAAAATTTTTATTTCACTTTTGTGCTATAGCATTTCATCAAGAAACTTCTAAGACTTCAAACAAGGTTAAATTACTGACTTCAAGCACCAATATGAACAGTTTTAGGCACTAAATGTATTGTCATGACATTCTTCATATATTAGACTGAAAAAGAAAAAAATATTTTAAGAGAAAGAAAGAGATATAGGTAGAGAAGGAAAAAATTGTTTGGAATATTGGCTGAAATTTCACAACAACACTTAATCCTAAACTATACTTTTTAAAACAGGTCACCAGCAGCATACCTGCCAGTGCTTAAATCATAGACAACTTTGAAGGTTTATGCTACTGAAGCTGCAAAGAGTAAGGCAAAACAGTGTTTTTGCTGGAAAACATCTTTGTTTCGCAAATCTATATATGCTCCTGACAAAAATATTCTCTCAAAATTGGTTTCTAGAAAGCTGAATGATAAAGCGTAGAAGAGAGATTTGCTCATTCTTACGGTTTCCATTCTCACCACAGTGGCTATTAGCCACTGCTAGGTATGTCCAGCTGCAGCCCCCGATTCCCACTGGCAAATAGTTATAGGTAAGATTGTGGACAGCAACCAGACAGAAGAAAACAGATACATACTGTTGGTTTTTATTTATTTTATGTTTTGTTCATTTACTTGAGCAACACTGTTAATGGATATGCCTCAAGATAAGCTTGCAGCTGCACAGTATTACAGAAGAGGGCCTGAGCTTGTCAGAAGCGTTATGAACAACCTAGTCACCTTTAACTGGTTGACAGCTACACACCTATAGGCCACCTGGCCTTCATTTTGGTATTGTGTGCTTGCCTCATCTCTTCCTTTTTTCACCCCCTCTATTTGCTGCTCCTCTGTTCAGAATTCTGCTGAACTTCTTGACACGGAGTTACTTATTAATACATTCGGCCCATTAAAGTGTTAATTTTGCCTGCCCATCTGACTCCTGTTTCTGTACTGCACAAAAAAACCCTAATTCAATAATGGAGCAAAGCTTCTAGTCACTCTTCTATCCAGATCTCTTGATTGGGAGATTTCCAGTATTCAAAGTAGTCTAAATCAACAAAAAGAAGTTATTACTTGACTGCTAAAACAAAAATGCAGCATCTAACCTGCATTTTTTTCTCTTGCCCCCATCTTCTGGGCTTCTGTACATACAGTTCAGCATCTTATCTAATGGAATTCCCTTTAGATTGCTGAATTCATGATCAGACCTGGTCCACAGCCTCTACACAGGAAAACACCTATTAGTGTTAAGGAAAACCTTACTGGTCATGAAAGAGCTTAAGAATATACTGTTTATAAACTTTAAATTATGTTAAAGTATGTAGCTTTTATTAAACTGGTTCCAAATAATTTCCAACTATCCCAGTCTTGAAGAACATAATTTCAGACCCCAGGTTAAAACACTGCTTTCCTTACTGCCTGGTAGAAAGATCTACCATTAACTACCTCAGAAATGGTTTTGAGAAAGATTTCTTGCAGTGTAGACACAAGGTCATTTTTTTCCTAATTGACTATACAACTGACACAGTATTAAAAYCAATTTCAGAAGTTGTAAATGCAGTGTGCAAATCTGTTTATTAAAGGCAGTTCACTTCCTCTGTGGATTAAGCATTACATACTGTGTTTCAGTGGCTCTCCATGCAATAAGAACGGGATTATGAAATATTGATCTCCTGCCTCCACTTCTGTGAATTCTGGTGGGGCACCTTCAGATTAGTCAAGGTCAAGACCACGTGCAATCTTGCATGTTAATTCTAACAGACTGCAATTCTGTAGGAAATATTAAATTACTGATAATGCTTCCTTTAAAAGGTTATTTGGGGATTTTCAGTTTCAAACATCAAAACAAATTACATTAAAGCTAGAGGTCCCATTTCATATTATATTCAGGGCCCACTAGATGGTGGTATGCACTAGATCTGAGGAAAAATACACAAAAACAACTGATTCATGTGTTCCTCCGCTGTTTGAACAGGAACTTTTTCATTCTCCACTTTCCAGTCTTCTTCTAGCCAACCTTTTTTTTTATAGGTGCTACCACCATTAAGTACAGGTGACTCAGTGGTCAGTATGGTTTAACTACGAGGGTAGAGCATACATATTCAACAGCAATTTAGGAATCCACATTTACAACCTCCTTAAATATCAAATATGACTTGTTTTTTCTTTTTAATAAGCATAAACCCAGACAAAGCTATATAAAACTGCCTGAAGTATTTTATCGTTGGACATATGGGTTTTTGTGCCCTCTGCCACTCTCTGCTATCTATATCGTAAGGGAGGCAAGTAAAATAAAGATCTGAGATTCTTTTCAACCAACACCCAGTTGGAGTTTAAGAAATTCACATACTAAATCAGTGCTGGAATAAAAAACTGCAAGACTCTGAATCTCTAGCTATCACTACTACATAGTGATGTTATGTTTCTGCAGTGTGTCAGTCCTTATATGTGCCCTCTTCTGCTTCCTATATACTTCTCCCTATTCCATTTTGCTTTCCATCAAATTCCATCCCGTTGATTTGGATCTGCTACTTGGCTCTACCAGCCTGTATAACAATTACATATAGCTCAGAAAGAGACAGTAAGTTAGAAACCTGACCTGCAGAGGAAAGCCTTATGCAACCACAACAATGTAAAAAAGTACGGAGAAACACAGAATAATGTACTTCTACTCTAAGAGAACTAAAGATACAATGATGAAAGAGAAAAAAAAAATCCTATCGTTCTATTTGTAAAAACTGCAATGATAGAAAAGTCAATAATATACTAAAACCTATGTAGACAGATGTCTAGTAATAATAAACATGTTAAAGAATAAATGTTGCTTATGCCACTATTATTATTTTCAATCTCAAAGGAATTATTTTGAATGAACAAGCTATAAATCAATCACTGTCAAAAAATAAGAAGCAAAACTTAATGGGAGTTTTTATATTAATATAATGATGTTTAAGATCCTCAGCTTGTTCTGTCATAACTCTAAGAGAAAAATGCATGTTTGTGATTCAGCCACAAACTTTGGTGTGTCATATGTTGACTGTATGAGACACAGTGCCGGCTCATTAGAAAGTGGAAAGTAAAATACTCAACAGGAGGGAAAAGCAAGTAGTTTAGTGATGGACTCATACCTTTGCTACTGTTACTTTCTTTAGTTCTAGAGGATAGATTTATTTGTTCAGCCCTTCATCTTAATGGTGCGTACTACCTAGCCAAATTAATGTATTTCGAGAGCTATTGACTTGTAGAAAACAATACAAAAGTGTAGCAATGAGGTTGCAAAGATCAATGAAATCTTGTAGGAAGGGAAGGTGATTTCATTTTGAGAAAAAACTGATTACATTCAGTAGCATTCACACTCTTACACCCTCAAATTTACCAACACCAAGCACATATGTCCAAGGTATCTGGCTGCTGGACAAGCTACAAGAAGATTGTATCTAAATGATCCACACCAAATTTCTTGAGATAGCACAGAAAACAAGGAACATCAACTATTAAGTTATTCTCTCTCTCATTTTTTTAGGCTGATGATCATATGCTTTAGGGTCTCACAGTGATTAGTCATCAGTATTTACTCACTGTCCATACTCTCCCCTGTGCTGGGATCTTGATGACCCGATAATTATAGATGATGAACACCTGCCTTTCTCATTAGCTTCTCTCCTGCCACTGTTTTCATCACACACTTCCACATCCAGAAGTTTACATTCATTCCCATTCATAATTTTCTTAGCATTTTATTACAATTTTCCACTAAATTAATAGGTCAGGGAACAGTCAACTGCCAGGAAGCCAGGAGAAAAATGCCAGTAAGAATAGTAGTAACACATTATAGTGTTAAAGCTCATGGACAGTTTCCTGAAGGACATCAGTCATAAATATTCATAAATATTTATCCAGATAAACTGGATAACCAGTTTATCTAGGCAAACCAGAGAACTAGGACACAGAGGTAGGATACTACCTTGCAGTCTCAGCATGGGAGTCAACCGAGCTCTTTCCACTTGTACAACACAGGTGACTACCTGTTACACATTTTTAACACTGCTTTTTAAAAAACAAATGCCTTTGTATGGTTGAAAATATTTCAGTGGAGCATTCAGTTTTCCATAATCCCTCTGTAGTTCTACGTGCATGCAACTTACAATGGTAAAGTAGTAAGACTTCCCTTTTCAGATTTCCTTCGTGGACAAAGAGTAGTTGAATTGACAACCAGCCGTTATCTCCCCTGCCTAGCCTTATTTCACATCAATATGCAAAAAAAATTCACTGTTTTCCTATCCTGACCTGAAACATGCCCAGTGAATTCATAGTTGTTTCAAATGACATAAAAGTACAGTTTCCTATTTCTTTTTTCTCCTTGAAGTATCAAAATACACTTACTATAAGRAGCAAAAATGAAGCTACTCTTCCTCTTCTCCTACATCATACTTGACATCGTAYGATGAACCCAGTATATAATGAGGAACAAAGGGTCAGTCAGGTGACATCAATCAGCCCGATTTCCAGTTGTAGAATATTAGACCTGATAAGCTAGTAATCTCAGTCCTTTAACCAGCTACCATACTTGTCAAAACAAATGATGACCTATCTGTAATGCCAGAGCAGAAAAACAAGATGTTATCATGTTATGTATTTAATACTAAAAGGCAAGTAGTGTTACTCAGTAGTAAAATAAGGAAAATGATACAGGGTCTAGGCCCATTTTAGCAAGATTTTCTGCCTAACAGATTTCTTACATTCCTTTCTTCCACCTGTAAAATGGTGGGAGTAGATCTTCTAGTTCTTGGTAAAGAAAATGTGTCTAAATGAATATGTATATTGTGTGTATTAGTGATGCTTAGATCTAGATGAAAGATAGTTTTGTTTGCTCTTTGTGTTTGTTTATATGAACATTCAAATATAATTAAAGGCTTAGGAAAAATCAGATCCTTTTCTTCAACTGAGCATGAGTCAAAGGAGAAAGTGTGACTAGTTGGAGTGTGTACTAGGACGAATCATGGAGAAAATTACAACTGAATTTCAGGAGTTAGAGCTGGGAGTTAACTTGAACAGTTAATAAATTAAAATTTCTAGGACAAGGATCCAACTTTACTACAAAGCACTGATTCTGTTGACCCACACAGAAAGCTGGAATATCTTGAAAGCTCAAAGTGTACATTTTTAGAATGCTTTTTCAAAAGCACTGTCCCCTACTTCCTCATCCCAACTAAAAGCATGGAGGAATGGCATGAATTATTAAATTGGAACTTCTATTCCTAAATAGTTGTGTTTTTTCATTTTTTTTTTTATCTCATTTTCTAAATGGTTCCCTAGAGTCCTTATTTGGGGCCTGTATTTTTGAAAGATGTTTATGCTAAATTATGCTTTAGGAAACATTTTAATTAAACATAAATCACTTTTGCTTGTATGTATTTGCATCAGCTCTATGGACAACGATCTGTGTGTGTCAAAACAAGTCCAAAAAAAAAAACAAAAAAGGCATCTTAAAAGAGTAAGGTTTGTGTACCTAGCATTCCCTGACAAGGTGCTTTGCTGCTGCCTGTTCAGTGGAACGCTGTAAAAGCTTGATTAGCGCCTCAGAAGTGCTCACTGCCTGCCAGAGTCTCAAGGGTAGAAGAGCAATTGCAACAGCAAATGGGTAGCAGTTGAAAACAAGCAGCCAGCAATTCAGGAACAAAGGGAAGCAAAGCAGCTGCTAGAGATAGCGTTAATAAGAAATATTGAAGTCAACCAGGATGCTATGTACACAGTAAAGAGTGGATAGGACAATGCTTTTTGTAAACTCCACTTCCAGGGAATTTTCAAAGTGCTCATAGAAATGAGAAATCAAGAAAGAGACCACGTCATCTTATCCATTTTCTTGGGAATAAAATATCACTTCCTATGGTTTTATTTCTACTACTTTGTCCTAGCTACCTGTGAATGTCTCATATAATAGCTCCATTACTACCCCAAGAGACTATTCCGGGGTCTAATAATACTTCATTATTAGACTGTATTTTTTGATGACATGCACTCTAATTTTTCTTACCTTTTTTTCAACACAGTAGTTAAAGCTGATATTTCTGTATTGATCCCTTTATTTATATTCACTGTTTATCTTACAGTCTATCAACATTGTATATTAGTATCTGTTCTTTTGTGTTAAAAATTATTCATGCTGGGGACTTCTATTAGTGTTACAATGATTTGGACACCAAAATCTGCTACCCATCAGTTAACATCTGTCAGAAATCAAACATTTTTATAATGCATACCAATAATACCAGCCCATATTTCACAACCAAATGATTTGCTCTCTGTAAGCACCCAGATCCTTTTCAGCCTGTTACATGCTGCCCTTTCTGGTTACCAGAATAACATCAACCTTCAATATTTCCTTCAGTTTTTAGATAYCACATGACAGATTTTGTAATCATTGCATTTGCTTCCCATTCAAGGTGATAGGGGCTTATGGAAAGTCATGAGAAAGAATGTAAAGATTTGTTCTTTGAAATTAGGGCTGACAGYTAAAAATAGCTGTCCCTTTTTAAGCCTGTTTTGTCCTTCTTGGAATTTYTGCACAGGTTATAGAACTCAGATGGTTAATACAAATTACAATAACTGGTCACAAATAGCCGAGGTTCAAAGAGATTTTAAGAGTGTTGGTTACKTACTTTTTCAAATTTTATCATCTTTTAAGAATGAAGGACTACTTAGTGAAAATAACACATTACTTCATATATCTGCCACTATACCACAGCCTGTACAGTGTCTTCAATAGAGTAATATCGATTAGTCTGGTAAAGACTGCATCTTTGTTAAGAATCAGAGAATTCATATCCCATCTGAAAATGGGGAAAGATTATGACATGGTTCACATATTCCTACTATTTTATTAATTTATTGAAAGAAAAAATATTTTTTGTTCCTTCTTCAAARATTTTTTTTCCAGATTAAATTTTCCACCATTTCTGCTTATGCACAGTCATCTCTCCTGTTCCTTTAGGTCTTCCTTARCTGTCTATTTTCTTTACCAGGGTCTCTCATTTTCCACAAAGAATCTGTACTGCAACTCAGAACTTACCAGGGTTCATTCTACATTCTGCTGTTTGGGGAATGAAAAGTTTTTGACAGTGGGGACATGTGTTTCTGTTTGAGGCATTTCGCTTTTAACTTCACCTTGCTATTTCTCATTACGGCTCTCAAATTCTGCTGATTTGAGACACAAAGGAGAAATTCCAGAAACATTAAAGAGGATCTATTTCTGCAATAAAGGAGATGTGATGTCTTCTGTTTCTCTCTGTGAAAGGAAGGATAAGAAAGAACATTTTCCTTAAGGGACTGATGGGAGAGGGGGGAATGAGAAAGAGGAAAAAAGGAAAGAAAAAATAAAGAGAACCTTTGTTAACATTTTATATAAGCTCTCAGGCAATCAAATTCTGTGCAGTTACCTAAGATCTACCTACAAGCAAAATTTCACTAAATAAAGATGAATTTTATTATGTTTTGCTTCTTAAACAATAAAAGTAGTCAGCATTTGCTCAATATTTACTGTTACTTATTTTAATTAGAATGCAAATTGTTTCTGAAGGTACTTGAAAGACTCAGATCTAGCTGAAAACTAGTCCGATTTTCCAGCAAAATTAATTGCTGGCTTTGTATGGTCATAATATTTTGATGTCTGTTAAGAAGATCAGAGATATCTCATTGAAGAGAAAATTAAGAAAATAAAATGAGAATACGAGAGCCATTAGTAAGACAGGTTGTTCAATAACTGAAGCATAGATAAGGGGTAAGAAGATCTGGAATTTGTGCTTGGCTGAGCTATGGTTTCCTGTAAGCCCTAGAAAATGTAATTTAAGGAAGCTTTCTATCTCTTGGGCATTATGAGATTAAGCACATCAGGGATTGTAATGCCTTTTGAGATCATCTGATTTATAACTTTATAAAAGTGAAAATAATTAGAACTTTCAGTGATTTTTGAAATGAAAAATAAAACATCCTTTCTCATGCCAAGCTTTTTGGATTTTTTGGTTTTTCACGAATCCGAATTACTCAGTATTATAGATGTAACCTCTTCAGACACTTGCAGAATTAGATCCAAACTCATTGTACTTTAACGAGGATATCTTGTGATACCTCACACGGCTGACAGTTTCCTAGGTGATATATGCACRGACACTCTCACCAATTAGCATAGAAGATTGCTCAAAGTAAGGCTGTTTATCCAATGATTCAATTTTTTATATAGCAAAGTGTGCGGAAAATGTATAACATTTGCTATAATTTACAGTAATGCTCATACAGCTTGCTCTCATGCTTTTCCCCCCAACTCTAAAGTATCTGCCTCATACTTCTACCTCTAAATAGAAGAGCAGATTTAAAACATGGCTTTATGTAGCATCTCTCTGGCTTCTGTGAAAATACTGGCTTCTATTAAAAGAAAAATCACCTTGAACTACARCTGCAGGTGCAATTCAGAAGCAATCTTGCTCAAAGGAAGTGCAAATGCAGTTCATTGAGTAATTATGCTGARAAAAATTACTGGAAAGGCTTTAYTTAACCTTTTATTCGTACAGTCAATTGCAGCCAAGTTCTCCAATTTTGTTAATCCCTCAAGCTCTGCTTATGTAGAGCATTCATACGCTCAGGATAGTGCCTCTGTGATCTGAAAGAGTGCTATCTCTGATGTGTGCAAGTGTGCAGGTGTATTCTGGCTTCTTGTTCTAAACATCTTGGCAGGATCATGGATGTTAATATTACATAAACAATTGTAGACTTGTAGCTGATCACTAGTAAAGGGCAAAACCAAGTGGAGTAGGAAAAAGTCTACATGGCAGCATTTAATAATTAAAATAATAAAACAATACATTTAATAATTTAAGCATTTAATAATTAATAAATTATTTTTACAACAACATTAATGCCTTTTCCTCTTCTTTCTCCCAATTCAACAAGACCATGTGACAAAAAATAGTCAATTAAGCTTTACAATGTCATCAGAGTCCACTCTCCCACAGGTAAAGAATTATCTTTATTACAATCACTTTTATAGTTCGAGAGACAGAAGAGTCTCTCTAATAATGTGCCATTCCCTACCACAGCTTCCTCTTACACTTCTGTAAAAAATTATAGAATAATGTGAAACATAATTGTGAGTATTAGTCAAATTCTGAAAGTTTCTACTCATGTGAACTTTCCAAGAACATTTATTTACAAAAAAACTTACCAAGGTTATTTTAGATCTTGCAGAGAAATTTTGTAGAGTGTCTGCAGCTGACCTAAAACATTAGTTTCATTTTAACCAGTTAAAGCAAAGATAAGCTACACTGTCTGTAACTGAAATGTGCATTTCTTTTTAACAGGCAGATGAGATACAAATTTTTGATTTAGCATTTCATCCAAAATATTCCATTTATATACTGACAAAAAAGATAACCTTAACCTTTAACCTCTCCTGGAAATTGCAATATCTGAAAAGCTTCTTGKTTTTATATATACAAGGTTAGAGAAGCAGTGTCTGTTTAGCAGAATCTTTTGTGATGGTTCAGTGCAGACCATTTGACACAGGTAATTGCTGTAGAGGACTACCTCTAAGAAGATGAATGAGTTAAAATATAGGAATACTTCATTTAAAGGTTTAACCTGGAGTTAAATGATCACTCAAGAACCGAATGAGGCAATTACCCAAGGTAAACGCCTTTCCAGGAGTAATGGAGCATCTGCTGGCCTTGGGCTGCAGCTCAGATGAATCATGCTCAAGACACTTGCTCAACACAAGCTGCGGGAGCCTCCGAGAGGGAGGGGAAGGCAGGGGCACCTTGACCAATGATTTCTGCACTTAGAAAAGTACTGGAGTAACTGTGCTCTGCAACTAGCAGGGCTCTGCTAAAACGGCATCTTTACTCAACAACTTGGTTCAGATGATCACTAAATGTCACTTTCTTAAAAAATCTGTCATGCCCAGATGGTTATCTAAGCTTCTGCGAAGGCTTACAGAGCCTACTGAGTCCACTGAATTAAGGGGCCTGGGCCTTCTCTTACAGGCAAAATAATGTGTGTGGCAGGGGCAGTGGAGGGCCCTCTCACAGGGCAACAGAAAATCGAATAACTCACTGAGACTTTGAAAGGTTTGTGAATAGAACAAAACTCTGTAGCAGACGTGTGGACGGGTTGCAATATGGAGGGGAAAATCTTTCGCTCAGGTTTGCTAACGGGTCTCCAACTTGGGAATCGTTCTCGGATTCTACGGGTGAGTGACTCAGGGAGCCTCCCGACACGGTTAGAATAGCTTCATTTCTCTGTCTGGACATGCTGACCTTTTACAGAGTGAAGCTGAACATTAATTTCATCATCATGGCATGGCTAGGAGGGTCACAAGGGAAATCCACAGCAGTCAGGAAGAAAAGCATTATTTTTTAGCTGCAGTCTGTTCCCGTGTCTCTTCTTGCCAGTTTCTAAAATGCAAATCAATTGGACTGTTTTTCCAGTTAACCTTTAAGTTAAATATTTTATCTTTAGACAATTCTAGGCTAATAATATTAATAAAGTAAATGTGTCTGAAGAAGCCGGTCTTAACTGTACAGAGTTAAGCAGAGTACAACAGGTCTTGCTCTTCCTGTGATTCATTTTTTCACACACACACACACCCCGATATAATGATACTTTGGACACAGCCTAGATGCAGTATGGCTGCACCTCTCCTTGCCTATGAGTTTTCGTTATCTCCGTGAGGAACAAATATGTGGAGAGTGCCAAGTGAGAAAGAATAAAGTTAGCTAAAGGATTTTCCACCTCTTTAGCTCCTGCCTTTCTTATGTTCTTGATATATTGCTAATGTGGGAGCACACATCTTGAGATCCTGTGAAAGATGATCTGAACCTGTGTTAGGAGAAGCTCTGCTCTTATCAGGCTAATCGACCTCTAGAGGCCCCTTCTAACCAGTATTTCTGATTCTGTGATACAATTCTGTTTCTTCTATTTACTTCTCAGGATACTTTGCTTATAAAATTTACAGGTAAGTGGACGTGGCCTCCAATATATGCATTTTATGGAACTAATTACTATAATGACTGCATAAACAAAAATATCAGGGAAGGATTTTTCCCTTCACACTTCATTAAATAATTCATCTATATCTTCCTCATCCATTTAAAGTTGTGTCAACAGGAAGGTAAGAACTGAAAGAAATGGCTCACTCTGTCAGCTAATCATCACATCATGTTGTAAACCAGTCATAACGGCATGACTGCCTGCCACCCAGAGCGCTGCAATGTGGCCGGATATCAGACTGAAAGAGGAAATAAGGGACCTTAAACTGAGATGTACAATCCCCCCGTCAGCAGATATCTTGAAAAACTGATGAAGCAAGTCTTCATCGGGAATTGTAGCATAGCTTTTCCTAATGTTTTTTTAAAGAATACACTTAGCCCAAATATTTCCAAAGAGCTTTTAGAAAGCTGGGATAAATGTTTACTTTCGAGTATAAAAACATCAGAAAAGGTATATTTTTAAAGATATGTGTTCAATTTGCTTTYGCCATTGGGCTCCCTGATAGTTTCTGACTAATTCAAGAATGGGCTTGCTCAAAGGTCATCCTAATGGATCGGCTGGCTGGTGATAGAGGACAAATTGTCAACTTACTCTAAAATCACATCTGAAATGTCCAACTGTTATTGGGCTGGGGGAGGTGAAGAGAGAAGAGTGAAGTGATAGGCATGTCTCATAGTTGGTAATTAAATGTATCATTTTTCATTCCACTTTTAATGTCCTACTTTAGTTTATGTTCMGGGAGTTAAATGCAAAGGAAGACAACAAAACCTTAAAGCAGGAGAAGGCTTATACATTATTGAAATAAATGGCAATGTTTTTATCTATTTTAATATTTAATCCTCAGTTTCTAACCCCAATTATTCTTTACATTCACTGGATAACACCTGCAAATATGCTATGGGTTAGGTTTAGCTCMGTTGGTTAGAGCATAGTGCTAGTAATGCCAAGGTCACAGGTTTGATCCCCATATGAGCCACTCRCTTGAAKGYTGGACTAGATGATCTCCAGAGGTCCCTTCCAACCTTACTGACTSTATGATATGATGCAGCCTTCTTTCACATTTTCTTAAACAAGAGACAGAGCAACATTTTCAAAGGAAACACAGAAGTGGAAAACAAGGAAGTAACTATGACAGACTTTTGTATTTATGGAAGAAGTTACAATAGGTATCAATGTGGCCGTGCCTTCATTATTGCAAAATGTTTTGCTAGGATCTGGTTCTACCCTACAGCCCTGAGAATGTGAGTGGCAGCCAGGAGCCTCAAGTGTAATAAAAGCTTRGCTATCTCATGTATCTCTGAGAACATACAGTGAAATTATCATCTTCAGAAATTTTCCTAATCTAGGAATTTTTGCTAATTTATGGGGAGTTTGCTATTCAGATTATCTCCCAGTYTGCATGATATCCAGAGGCTATGCCAGGTCCCATTCATTTCTGTGGAAAGCTGAGGGCTTTAATCAGAAAAGAGCCTAATTAAGTTGGAGAGATTTCAGATTGGCTTTTCATATCTTTTCCCCCCTCAGCATATATACTCCCCAGTAGCTGCACCAAGTCGGTCTGTAAGACTCGATCCTGGAACTTTCATTTATATATATACATGCATACTTGCACATGCTCATGAGCGTTCAAGGGCTCAGAAATGCTCTAGGTTCATTAACTAAGTTCAGGACTTCGGGTTGCCTTCTCTAATCAGTTGACTACATGCTATGAATGTCTACAGCAAGATGGCATTTTTAAAAATATTGAGTAGTCAAAGTATGAACATAAACTTTTGCATCGTTCAGAGCTTCAAATAAGTTGCATATTCCAGGTATGAAGAATAATTTTACTAAAACCTTCACCTGATTATGCAGCTAGGTTTGTAGCCTTGCAAGGGCAATCTTTTTCTTTCTTTTTTTTTTTTTTTTTTCTCTTTTTCAAGAACTGGTTTCAGCTGAGATCGGGAAATAATACTGCTGCCAAAATAATGCAAAGTTTCAGAGTTTTTTAAAATTTGTTTTCCAGATTTGCAATTTTGACCCAAGTTTACTGCACATCTGAGTTTGTTGGTGCTTATCCAGCTCTGTAGCATCCATCAACTTATATAACTGTTTTGGATGCTTCAAAAATGGGAGTCCAATCTTTTGCATAACCATACCTAGCAAAAAAATTAGTTATATTATTTGGTTTGTGGCAATTTTTAATTGCGAATTAATTAGCTCCATCTGGTCTGCAATTTTCCACTTAGCAGGTAATAACTTTTGAAGCATCTGTTGCTTCTGATACAGATAAGAGAGTACTGAGGATGGTAGTTCTTATTCCTTGAAATTTTCTGGTTAGACAGTGGTGATTTTTTTTTTTTTTTTGAGAATCTTAGTTTATTTCAAATGAGATTTTCCCTGTACTGAATTCTGAATGTCTTCATTTGCCATAAGTGCTTCTGGCTCATTACTTGCTACTTTTCTTGGTGCTGATTAACATGAGAAATTYTTGAAGTTGGAGATGTTGTGTTTTTAATTTAAAATTGACTGACTAATTAACCTTCCCTATATCTGATTTTCCTATTGATGAAGAATCTTTGCTACTGTATCTGGTGATGAGATATAGCTCAGGGGGAGAAAAAAAAATCTATTATTTCCTGAACATAAATATCCTAGTCCACAAATAGTGAARTTACGTTCTTCAGTCAAGTCTCATCTGGAAATTGATAGAGCTCCTGAAGAGAAGAAAAACTTTTGTGAAAAGAAAGTAGATTTCTCCTTTAGCTTTAGTAATGTACTTATCTTTTAAACCTCTAAGACATATTCAAACCTTGGTAACCAAGCCTATAGCATTTATTTCCAAAACCGTAAGTTAGATTTGCTACAGATTGTTCCTTTGTCCACGACTTTAGAGATCCAGCTATGTATCACTTCAATGGCTTTTTCTTTTCCTCATCTCTGTGTTTACAACTATACCTTGCTTTTATTTTATTTTTCTGTCTCTTGTTTGGAGAACCATGCTCTTGTGAAATGGTTGCTGYAAGGGCACATAGACAATGCAGCCTTTCAGGTGGAAATTCTGTAAGATGTTATGACTCCCTATTTGCTGCAGACAAATCTGGCCACTGATGTTTATTCATTTTATCAGTTTAAACGTGAACTTGTGCAAAGATGCATAGGAGTTCCCTTCAAAGCACACTCAAACTTGCACTTATGGAGGCGCATTTGCTACTAGTCTGGTAAATATCTCTACTTTGCACTGTCAGATCCATTTCTTAACCGTTGTTTGATCTGGTTTTCAAAGACATCACAAATTAGTTCAACCTAACAACTGCTCCTATTCACAAAGCTGATTTTTCTTTCTGAGGTCTGTGACACAACAGTCAGTCAGCTCACTTGATGGCTTCTCTCTTGCAAAGAAAATAAGTTTCAACAAATGCCATTCTTGTGAAGATGAAAGCGTTCTTCCTATCTTTTTGAATGTCAGTGGCTTGCATTATCCAGCCCCTTAGAAAAGGCATCATAAAACTCCAGCGCCTCTCCAGTGCCTTTGACATGCAGGAGTACAGAGGGATTAATTTATGTCTGTGTTCACTGTGCAGTATTAAGAATCTTAGGAAGCCAAACTGACAAGTTAGGTGTCAAACAACCATGTATCCTATCTACAGATGCGCCAGACTTAGTTACAGACGCACACTGCTGCACTCTGCAATAAAAGGTGCTACTAGGAAAATTCAGATTTTTTTTTTTTTTCCTCTGCCAGATTCTTTTCCAGGTGGCTTGATTTCCTCTTTTACATTTAGTCCGCATATCTGAACTGGATCTAAAATACAGAGAMTATTTTTGTCACAGGACAGTGCTTAATATCCACTGACACTAGTGACTACTGTTCTCACTCAGATTTTTGCTTCTACTCATACGTTTAGACAAGAGGGAGCTAGATTAAAATACCCAAACCACAAAACCCTTCATCACAGTTCTCATAACTTGGTTCATATAGACGTCATTCACCAGCATGGCAACTTCTTTAAACGTCATAACTTTGGAGTAAAAATGTGTTAGACTCCTTTCATGCCTTAGGAAGTACTTTCTACCTCCCAGAGGCAAGACACTTTGATGAACCTTGCAGTATGGTTTCTCATGCCATTTACTTCGACCTTATTAATACTTGTGAAATGGTTACAGTTCAGCACAGCCAGGCTGCAGCCCATGTCAGATCCTCAGTTTAGCAGCATATTAAAGGAAGTCTGGACATTTTTCTCTAATCTGTAGCATTACTCTTTCCATCAAAAAATCCTGAGCTTCCATTCAGTAAGGCTGCTGACCTAGAGCTATTTTGCAATAAGCTGGATCATGTCTTTACTACTGCCACTTTCAGCAATAAAATAGCAGTGCTCRGGTATTTATGAATATTTCACAGAGCAGCTTGACTTGCAAAGATGATGCAAACTCTTACCAGCCCTGAGAGCTAATAAAAATCTCTTCTTTCCCATTTGGTGAAGATACTGGAACAGGAATACTGTTTCCTATGTCCTATGTATTTAATCAGCCAGTGACTGTAATACATTACACTGCTTGTGTGAAATCGTGCTATATAGAAAGGACTGCATAAATGTTGCAGAACAAAATAAACAGTTTCCCTTAAGTAATACAGCTCCTTTTGGAAACACTCTCCATGCACAGCTGAGCAACTGGTGTACAGAGAAAGCATGTTTGAAGTCAGAATCCAATCATGAACGGTAAAGTAAAAAGCCATTTATTGCGAGATCTGTAAGAGTGGGCCTTGTCTGATGCAAAAAAACTCACTTGAGACTTGACCAAGAAAAATTAAATTAGTCAAATAAGGATTTGACTGCAAACATTTCAGCTAGGGACTCTCCTGTCCAGGCAATTACACCGAATGAATATCATTAAYGGAGGTCAAAACTGAGGCTCTTCATCATGCCAAACAACTGTAGGAGTTCCTCATTTTACTGAAAGYAGTATTTTGAGCAATATCCACTCAAATAATTCTAACTTGCTCTCCCACCCACTCTCACTTCTCTACTGCCAAGGCAGCTAAAAGGAGATTCATTAAAACCCATTTCCCGAGCGTAAGAGCTATCAACCTGAGGTACAGTAAAAGTGACATAAGAAAAGCCACTCAACACATTTAGACAAGGTATTTGGACAACATGTTTGTAGAYTTGGTAAAAGCTGAAAAAGAGCCTAAATTTGTTCAATAAGTACACTTGCAACTCTAACTGCCTGTTACCTGCGCAGGCAGCAAAACTAACATTTGTGAATCATTTGCAAACAATGATGTGAAATGAGGAAGAGCAGCATTTTTGCACTGACAAGAAAAATATTTATTTCCTTTAAAATATTCATAAATAAGCCTCTGTTAGGGGGAAAACCATAACCACTATTTCTATGCTAATRTAAATATGGGCAGTACCTGAAATGAAAGGACATTTGAATTTTGTCTCTCAGGAGGCAACTGACTAATGTGCAAAAAAAATAAAACAATTTTTTTTCAGGGRTAAATTGTTTATAAAGACAATGACTCAGACACTTATTCTGTTTATTTATACTTTTTAAAAATGAGTCTGTTTTGCACATGTCTTCTTTGATAAATCACATTATCTCATTCTTCTAAGCCTTGCCYTTCCTTTCCCAGCTGGCTGGGTTTTTTCCTTCTTTTTGTTGCATCATGTGTGAAAACAGGCTGCAGCCTGTTTCTGGAAACTCAACCAGCTCTTTGAAGTTCACTCAGATGTAATCATTCTTCAGAACAAAAAATGTCTTTCTAGCTATTGCAAATGGGGTTTCTAGGGTGTTGTTCCTATACTTTGCTCTAAAAATTGAGACTACATATGTAAGCATRCATAAAATCAGAGCTCCCTAAACAGAAGTGTAGTTTTGTCTCTGCATAAGCAAGAGCCTTGGATTTKCATTTAATTTATAGTGACAATAGGAAAATAGATTATCTTAGCTGCCAGTGATTTTCAAYTTTTCCATTTTTTTTCCAGTGAAATTCAACTTTTGGGGAAGTTTCATGTGAACTGAATTGGAGGAAGCTCTTTTCTGTTTAAATTTCCACTTCTATTCCCAGTTAATATTTTTTATTGCCTTTTTCACCTTTGGTCTCTGCAAAGGCTCCAGTCTTTGGAGAGTTTTCATTGTTGCCTTAGAGACTCAGCAGTTTTAGCTTCTTTTTTAAGAATGTTGTTGGCTCCCTTGATACCTCTGCCTGAATGAGTAAGCATCATTTCTCATCTAGTGACTATGCACACTCTGAATGCCCAGTAATACTGTACTGTGCTCTTAAGCAATCAAAAAAATACGACCAGGAAGCACGTCTGGCATTTTAGGTTGGGATTTCCAGCACAGCTTAAGGCTTTCATGTATCCATAACTGAGTTTGTTCTGACATGTATTGGATGTCCAAAGTGTCCTAAGGAACTCTAGCTGCTGCTGGGCTGGAAGACAAGGTAGCTGTGTGAGATACTCAGGATACAGTTCAACACATACTCCCTGAGATAAATGTAAATAAATGTAGTTATTACATGAAGAACACTGTTGCCATTGAGAACAAGTATTAGGGCCTCAGCAGAAGACAGACRTGACTGACTGGCTGGCACCTAGTGTATTTGGGGCTAGGATTAGCTCACAACAGAGACTGTTTTGCCTCCTGTACAGGTAGAGTGAAGGATGAAGGTGCTTTGGCCTCTGAGATCAGTTCAGAAGGGAYAGGCTGAGGGGCAGGATTGAGAAGCAGACATAAGGAACATCATGGACAGAGCAGCCTGGGCAGCCCAAAGAAACAGTGGAAAACTAGGGAAAGATCATGTGAGTGAAAAAAGTTTGACATGGAAGAAAAGGAGGTAGCAAAAGAGTATAAAGAGATACAGAAAACTTACCTCAGAAACTGCATGCTGAGAGACTCGTGTCATTGACACATCAGGGAAACACTAGCAGGTGAGGAGATAAGAGTAAGCAGSAATAAAAGACAAAGAGGGTCTGGGCAAGTCAGTGGAACTTCATCATCACAGAATATTTCACCTAACAACATCCTTCTTTCGAGGGTCTTTCACAAATGAATTGTATTAAATTTGTTCTTTGCTGTCAACAAAGGCAGTTTCACACTTCCTCTTTGCAGATGTGGAGATCCTTTTTTGACTCTCCAGTACAAAACAGAATATACCATTAAAAAAAGTGCCACTGTTCCAGGATGTAATCYCTTATTTAGTTATTTATTGGAAAGCAGGGGGTACATTTTAAAAACTTAAGACATTTGTAGATTACTTTGCAATCTAACTTTAAGACTGTGTGCAAATCAGTTACAAATAAAAAGCTGTGCCAAGATTCCCCAGAACCCAAAGGTGAGTTCAAGAAACTGACCTTGGTCAAGGACAAAACAAGCCAGTCATCATCTTTGATAGCCCTAGCCAGCTGCCCTAGGCGAGTCTGGAGCTGCCACGAAGCTGTCTGGAGACCTCAGCCAATACACCARATGTCACCCAGAGAGAGAAGGGAGAAGAGAGAAGACAGAAGCGGAGGGAGGAGAAACTTTCAAGCTGAATTTTTGAGGCTGACATCTTACAGGGGAACATCAGAGGATATAAACTCATCATCTTTGCCTATAGGAACAGAAAGTGAAGGAACGAGAAAGGAATAGAGCATTCAGAGAGACAGCTGGGAGCCTCAAGAGAAGGACAATTTCTGTGAATAGTTCCTTAATGCTTGGGTTATGTCTAGGTCAGGAGAGCAGCCATACAATATCACTTTGATCTGTAGTCATCRCAGAAATTTTAAGGGAGTGTTTGGACCCATTCAGAATAGTTGTGTTACCTTCTAGTGCAAGATTTACTGCTTTCTCTTGCTTTATTTTCTCTTTCCTTCATTCATTCATTAAATTTGAGCGTCGTTGCATTTGTTCTCTACCAACCACTTTCCACACTAATCAGTTCCTCATATCCTACTGCCTTATGTCTAGAGTAACCGTGTTTTTTGTTGAGAAACAAAAGTAGATAATTATGAATAGGAAGATATTGTCTATGCAACACAAAACCAAAAACATCTCTAATATGCATGCCTGGGAGGCAGATAAACTCATAGGAATGGTCTCTTTCCCACTAGCTTTTCATGCCACCTTCAGAAGAAGCTGCTTTTCTAGCAGTATCCTAGAGCAAGGCTTAAAATAACATTTTAAAGAACTAACACTCTGCACTTTCTACCTTCCCTGATCTGTTTGATTCAAAGATTAGAATAACATGCATCTAGAAACTGATGTCAAAAATTGCTAAGTGTCATTAGAGATGCTACCTGTGCTATGAACACCCCATCTAGGAACCGCTCGTTTCCTACGGCTCATTTCCTGTGGCTGAGATGATGTGAAATATGCAGGGTCTCCTCATCCTACCAAGACCAAACAGAAGGTGCAGGAACTGCTTTTGTAGGTGAGGTAGATAGGGGTAAAAACACCAAGTCAGAATAAGGATCCTTTTCAGTGAGAACATCTAGGCAGTTCTACAATTCAGTCCTTCAAAAATCTCCTGCCAACTTAAATGCCATCACAGTCATCATCCTGGCAGCCCTAGAACTGGAGAGGACTAATTCCACATCTTTTTCTCACTTCGGCCTATACTAGAACACCCCTTTGATTCTCCCTGCATTTAATCTTGGAAGGATGTGAAAGGAAGATCAGAAGTCCTGGACTTCTAAAAACTACTAGGTTATGAGTAGTTTTTAACTCAAGAAACCAAGAGTTGTGAAATACCCATGCTGCCTTTAAAAGTCATCTATCCACATAAGGGACTGAGCAGGATTCAGCTTTAGGTAAGTCCCACGTAGAAAAGAAGAAAATATCAGATCTTTGCTAGTCCTAAATGGCACCATTGTAATCCAGTTATCAAAAATTCTATGTTTCCACCAGTATAGCATCGACCAAGTAAAAGTCTCTATTTTCTGATTTTAGGCCATCATATTTGCACATCATAATTCACAGGGGAAGATACATTTGTCTGTTTGGATAAAACCTTTACCGGTGAATATGTTCCTGAAATCTTTTATTAGAGATATAAATTTGTATTCCATTTTACTGCTGTGCAAGTTGGATTATTTTGCTCTTTCTTATCCTTGCCTGCTATTGTAACAGGATAGCAGGAGCAGCCACAGCAACATCTCTTTCAGGAGCAGACTCTTGCTGGCATATTATGCCCTCTCAGTGAGTGGGCTATTAGGCTCGCTCATGGTGAACTGCTGGTACTGCATAGGCATATGTGCTACTTGCTAATCTCCCCACTTGAGACTCCTACAGCAAAGGAACTCAAACTTACCTCTCCTATCCCAAAAGGTAGTGTGGATGATGCGGTTTTTAAAAGGTCCCCGATGGTGCTAATTGCTAACCTTCCTAGATTTTGTCATTGAAATTGCTACCAAGGATTTTACACTGATGCTTCATAATTAAAGACAGCACAAGAGAAATCATCTTTCRTTTCCAACTCCTGACTGACTCTGTTCCCTCCCCCAAATCATCATTTTGGCTTAATGGCTTTAGATCTGTGTTTTCTTGCTGGCATGAAAATCTGTTGYTTGGGTTACATTTTTTACGAAGTGGTATAACCTATAAAACTTGTCCAATTTCATTTTACAAAGGATGACTACAATAGCTGGATTGACTGGSAATTCATATTGTTGGCCCTATTGCTACCTGGCTAGAGCAGAAGTCTATTCCTCTCATGCTGAAGTCTGGAAGAAGGATTTTATAGATGGCAGATAAAAGAGGGAAGATTAAGGAGGCAGAAAAAGAGAGTAAACTTTTCACTGCTACAGTATTATGAATTTGCTTAAACAAGAATACAATTTTAATTGCTGACAGCCTCATCGTCTCAGTGTCTTTGACTCTTCCCCTCAGGTCTCCGAGCTGTTGTTGGCTTTTCACTTTTCTATAGCTTTTCACTTACCAGCACTTTATTAGTGAGCTGTAAGCCCTCCATCTAAAATACACACAAGCTTTGGCAGAAAACACAAATCACTGACAGGGATGCCAGGCTCCGTGTGGTGAACATGCCCCAAAGGCTGACCTGTCTGAGCACTGCTTTGGGGTCTCAAATGTGGTCTGACCTAGACTCAAGGCCACACTGAGCTCCCACGTTATCAGCTCATTTATTCTTTTCCATTCTGCACACCCTGGAAAGCAGCACCGCTCACAGCAATGACATACAAATACTGCAGATATTGATGCCGGGATGGAGAGTGAGGGAAAGTTAGAAATGTAGTCGTAATAGTTCTGTCCTGGAGTCATTGAATCCTGTTAAAGTAGGCTCTCTGGGATTCGCTGTGTCAACTTGAATTGAGAAGTGCTCTCTTTCTCTTCTTTATCRTGCTATCTATCCTACAGGCACTGATGTGTAGTCACATCTTGTAATAGATACTTCCAGCAAGATTTCCCTGTTGTGAACACAGCTTTGTTTTCTCCCCTGAAGAACCACAGTAGCTGCATCATTTGTAGCATAATTTACCAAAATGATCCTCAAGGAGGAAAATTCATTTCCACAAAGAGCAAAGCCACTCTAGACACGACCATGGAACAGGCAACAAGTAACCGATGGCCGTGGCGAGGACTCAGTAACTGGTCGAGTTCACCTGTCTAAACACGGGCAATTATATTTTTACCAAGAGCACGTATGTGAGCAGCAGAAAAGAATTTGGYTATGGTTCTCTCCAAGGAAATTTACTGCAGCCCCTTGGCTTCAGAGGAATTATGGCAGAATATACTTTGAGCTAAAATCTTTGTTAGAAAGTCACGTGTAGAAGGAATGYGTCTGTACGCTATAGCTTTTGCTAAGCCTTTTGTGTGAGATCGCTAGAATGACAATGCAGATATCAGCTTTCAGATGCTTCCTAATCCAAGTTGTTCTTTACAGCCATTTCTCGTTTCTTAATTTTTCATTCTATTTAACTACCTTCTATTGTCATTTCCTACCACTTTGTCAAAAAAACAAGTGTTCTTAGTAAATTTAAGAATGGCACAGCACTGTTTTTTGTTTCTCACTCTTCCTTATTAATCATTCCCTAYGCAGTGATTTTCCAGTGCAAGGTGGAAAATCAGCTGAGCATTTTGGAGGAGTGAGRTATAGGTGAAAAACTGCTCTAACGATACCACCGAGCCAGATCCATTCCATCATAGTTGATATATGAGCTCATCTGAGAAAACTAACAAATAGCTTAAACTTTTTTCCTGAATCTGCAGTTTTTGCCCTCAGAAATAATTTTAAACTAAGAGAGACAGAGAATTTCTCCTTATCTTACACTGCCTCCTTCCAGCTGCCAGGACTACATCCCAGACCATCTAATAATTATTTCTTTTCTTGTTGAAAGAAATATGATAATAAATAAATCCTTGCTATTTTTACACCATCCTTCATCTTGATAGGAAGCCAAACTACATTAAAGAAAAATATAGAGACTTCTTTCTAGAGTTGTGGTAGCCTTTGGAAACTTAAACATGCAGCTCACTCTCTTGTGCTCAAAGACACTCTCCCTACAGCAGACAATGAAAAAGAGAGCTGGAGAGAGCGAGTGAAACATGACTTCATCCACTAACGCAGTGCAACCACTCACTATGGCAAGTGGAAAACAGCAGCTCTGTAACATCCTGCAACCACTCTGAAAAACCAGGCGGGAAGGAYAAGAAGGACTAGCAGCATATTTGGCCAAATGCAAGAAGATTTTATGTAAGAAGAATGCAATYACCCAACAGTTTGTCTAGACGAGGTTTGAATACTGCTGCTTCTGCACAAGTTGGCATTAAAGCTTTTGTATAGCAAAAATGTTGGTGTTCTTTCTCATCTACAGTCCTGAAAACGTGATACTGTAAATCTGCTGACGATTTAGGCTCTGCTTTCAGTGAAACATTGGTCATCACTAAACATGGGAAATAGCATTTGCTGAAACAATTGAAAGTATTTACTGAAAAGTTATCTGAATTACACAGATATTATTAGCCTGACGCATTGATATATCAGCTATGATATGCATGCAAAGATAACTGGGAAGCTGTCTAAAAGTACAAGTATAGGAAAATGTTTCATGTCATATATTCTCCAGGTTACTACTGATATTTTTGATGGTTAGCATAATATTAAGTGGCATAGTTTATTTTGAAATGTTTTATTTCCTTGTAAGGTAAATGTCATGAGAAAAGGAGCATATGAATCTTTTCTTGGGGAATTCTGTACAGCTGAGATCGGATTGTCTGTCTGATCATTCTGTGCTAYTTTTTTCAACAGAGCCACTGATCATCAGTAACTAAACGAGTCCAGAGTCTGAGTTGAAGCAAGTTTGCAAAAATTAAACTGTCTCCATAATTTATATAATTTCCCAATTTCCCACTTAGTTTCTTTTTTTTYCCTGCTGGCTAATGGGTGTAATAGCTTGGAAAAATACATTTTTAAATCTGAGGTATGAAAGAGTTTAAGAGTCCATGATAAATTTACCAAGCTCTCTCATACTCTCTACCTGCCTGTTTGCAGCATCTGCTTTACTATTTAACCATGTCTTCACACACATACACAATATAAACATATAAAACACACTTTTTTTGAAAGATATTGCTGACCTCAAAAACACATAAATGCAAGACATCTTTGTGATAAATATAGCTGATAATTAAGATTTAGTAAGAGACTGGACACACAAGATACGAAAACTACATAAAATAAGCAATTAAAGCTTACCTTAAAATTRCCTTAAAGTTTTGAATGGGGGTCATCCCTTTTTTAAGAGGCATAGGATCAGCATGTTAATTCTAATTAACAGAATGAGAATTATCATACTTATTAATTGTCACACTTGATGTTAGACCAGGGACATAGAAAGACGATTTTCACCTTCTCACCTACTGCAAGGGTGCTGTAGGGAACTGCTGGCTCTTCTGGTCCCAAGGCAGCTGCCAGCTCAGGAAACGGGGCCYGGAGGAGACTGATCACACAGCTGTGCCCTGTTTCTTTTTCTCTTCCCTATATATTTTCTGTTGGCCACTGTCAAAGACAGGATCTTGGTCCAGSTCAGTGTCTCTACTCTTCTGAAGGAAGAGTATCATTAGTTTGTGCAGAGATTGAAACAGCAGGGAATATCAGTTTGTTTGGTAATACAGTTTTATTGTATTATATTTATTGTATTAATTAATCCATTATTAGCATGCAGGGCACAGCAGCAAAACAAAAGAACTTGCTTTTATATAAAGGATGGTGTAACATTCAGTTTGGAGTGTTGCCTGTTAGAGAGCCTGAAATTATAGGTAGAAAAGACTAATAGATCATCCTTGTTATCCTACTAATACTGGATTTTTCCTCTGAAGTGTTTCCTCATTGAGATAGCCTCATGAGGTATGTCTGCCTTTCATAAAAACACACTTCTGAACATTTTTTCTGGTTTGCTTTTAATGCCACAAGGGATGAGGCTTCAGCTGCTTCCTTTCACAAGGACAGCTCTCTTTCAGGAAATTTCTGTTCATCTGTTCATCTTAGATTTTCCTTTGTTCAATCCATTATCTTCACTTAGACACCCAGACATTTATATCTCATTTTTCTTGGGTTTTTTTTATGCTCTTAAAATACTTGTAGGCTGTGATCTCACAGCATCCCACAATTTAGATGGGAGCTTATATATACTGAGAAACTAACTCCTTTCATATCCTATATTGGGATTGAGATTTAAATAAATTATGAAAATTTCCCACTCCATGGGAATAACTGCAGTTCAAAGACTAATTAAAAAAAAAAAAGGAAGAAATGCTTCCCTTTGCTATTCATTTTGAAGGAGCTGGAATCCTAATTAGCTATGAGTTAAGATGTTTAAACAGACATACCTGAGAGAAGAACACTTGAGGAAGACTCTGAAAGGAATGTCAGAAGCAAAAAAGGGAAAACTTTTGGGAGCTTTTTCACTGAAAAGAGTACTTCATAGCAACATGAATTGTTTGGCTTGGTATTCATGTTTTAAGCCTAGGTTATAAAATTATTTGTCATATACTGCAGACCAGGTAGCTCACATCAATACATCAACATCTTCTTTTGCACCTTTTTTCCTGTAATGTGTAGTCTGCAAATATTTACAGAATTAAAAGAAACAGCAAAGGGGTTGAATAATAAATAACAGCACAGGGAACTGTGAATTTAAAGGCAAGCTACRGCAAACAAAATGGTCAGACCCTCAGCTGTCATCAGTTGACAGCCTTCAGCTGAAGTCACTGAGGACTTACTTGCTTTCAGCTGTGATTAGAAAAACTGAATGATGYGTGAAAAGGGATCAACACCAAGAAAGAAAAGTGATCATATGCCTCAGTAGTGAGCAACTTATAAGGTGGAAYTGAACATGCTTATATGATGGACAACAGAGTCATATGGAGCCTCAGAGATCAAATCAAATACAACTGAAAAGTAAAGGGAACTGAAATACCATATTGATTTTTTTTTTATTTTTCCTTTTCTTGTTCCTATCTTCTTCTGAATGAAGTACAGTTATTATTAGGTAAGCCAATTCAACATGAAAGAAAACTGAAACATTAAATTATTTTCAGGAGYTTGTCTGCAGCCATTGAGTACAGATCTCTCAGTAATTTTATGGCATGCAAACACCCTCCCACCTGGCGGCTTAGCTAATGTAGGCAAAGTAGGTGCCAGAGTGGTTTATTTTACATCCAAGCTGTCTTTGCTGGTCTTACCACGAAGAGCTTCCAGGCTGAGGCCAGTCAGTACAGCCCGGCTTGTCCTCACAGCGTGAGCCCCATGGCCTGTCCCAGCTTGCAGTCATCTCATGGATCACAGAACAGCAGATAGACATTGCACGTTTGGTTGAATATGCCTGACTTGTTTTCCATTTTTCTACTACTTGTGAAATGTTTTTAGAATATTTTTTAAAAARAAATCACTTCACTTTTGGTGTTATTTTCAAAACAATGCAATAGTAATGCAAGGATATCTGAGAACAAAAGCATTAACATCACCATGGCCAGTCTGTGACTCACCAGTGACATGTGCGTGTTTCTCAGGGCACAGAACTTCCCCAGTAATCCAGTGTCTGAACGAATTTATCATGACACCAAAGAAGAATCGTTAATGTTCAATAGAGCAAAGCAACAACATTTTGTAGTTACAAAAGAAAAACCTTCCATTAATGAACAAGAATCCAGGACATCTTCAGAGTCCTAAAAGCAGTTCCTGAGGGAAACGAATGTCATCTGAAAATCCAGGATATATGGCCTCTTACCTAGGCTGAAGCCTTAGACACTGTGGTTAAGACCAGCCTGAGGATACTTTGCTGTCTCTTTGCACTACCATGAGGCTTCTTTCAATAAGCACTCGATTTCAGTTTTTGAGTTTGTCAGTATATAGTTCCTTTTATTAGCAATAAAAGCCACATGCTGATTTTTAAACTATTCTGCTAAAGAATAGTTTAGGAGCTTAGGACTCTATAAACACTTATCTTCACTACTAAGTGAAAACAGAACAATGTTAATTTTACAGTTTCAGGTGGTTTTCTCTGTACCAGAGACTGTCTTTTGCACAAACCAGCTTGAAAGCTCATATCCCTGCAGTTTACTGCTGTTAAAACAGTAGACAAACTGTTAATTAATATGCCTTGTAACTGTACAATATAAATACAAGGTGTATTCATGTAATACAACCTTCATGAATATTTTTTCATTAAAGTGAGAATCTTTCTTTAATCTTTTATCCTCAGTAAACAAAATAATTTAGTAGAAGGAGGGCTTGGAACTTTACCTGCATTTGGAGGGACTGTTAMAGCTAGCAAAGGTTGCTAGCAATGACAGCAGACAATACTTCTGATATAAGAAATTCATAGAGGGCAATGTTGGAGCCAAGTATGTCTCTGCCAAAGCCCTTTATGCTAAACAAGGCCATGCAGTGTCTTATTTTAAATTTCCAATTGAGAATAAAGCTTGTGCATTTCTGTAAAGAATCCTCTGACTAAAATAACCGTACCAGGTATTAGCAGACTTTGATTTTCTTTCTTTTACTAATGCTCCATTAACCTCCAACATCTGTTCTCTCTGTGCTCAGTCAGCAGCTCCAACAGTCTCTCTCTTCTCTCTCCTCTCCTTTAGCAGGAGCAGTCATCTTTAATACAGTTGTTCTCCTCTTTCCAGCTCCCTTCTCTACTCCACCACCCCATTCTGGTCTATTAGCACAGGCCCTGCCACTGGGAATCAGTAGTGCTGCCTCGGCACTGATTTTGCTTTGTTTCARCGCTTTTCAGCCCTCAAGCAGTGCGCTCACAGGTCCATTAGAAACTTTTTATGTGAAGTGATGCCTCCAGTGTTACATGCGAAAAGCTTCAGCAATCTTGAGCTGGCGCCTAATGCCGCGATCATGGATATTTGGTAAAATTTGTCACCAAGAGGTAKAAGCCAGAGAACTAGTAGCTCTTAAAGTACTTTGTCTCATAACTTGCATATTTTTTTTCCTGATGGTTTCTAGACTGCTGACAAAGCTATATAAAGTATTACTTTGTTGGCCACCTAAATCGGTTTTCTTTGAAGCTGAAGACAGCAGTTAACAGCTCACAGCACCACAGTGCATTATGAGGAATCGAAGAATATAATACAGTATGTACATTTGCAAATCACAGAGGTACAGTACTCTGCGAGAGAAAAAACAGTCCTGGCTGGGCTTATTCACATGTTACAATGCTCCTATCTCTAGACCTGTATACTGTGTTTGTTGCTTTAATTGAAATAGCCTATGCCTTGATTGTACTACTAATCCTGAAGTTTCTGTATTTCTCTTCAAGACACCTGTGTAAGACACACTTGAATTTTGCATCTTCCTTAATTCAGAGAGAGTAAATTCATCAAGACCAGGAACACACATGTAATATTACTCTGAAGAAGAGATCCCTACTTTCTGACAAAATCTAACACCATGTGCTTGGTGTCCTGCCCTACTGAACTTATATAAACAACCCTAGTATTACCTAATGTCTATGAGAACGTAAGATCATCTTTTATCATCTCATCCAATATCACCATTGCAACACAGAACTGAAAAGACTCTCCTGGAACTGCATTCATTCCAGCGCTTTTTTTCCCCAATATTTGGTACAAATATCTTCAGTTACTTTTCTGAGCAACTGTTAGCTCTAAACTAGAGTTCTGCATCTGCTGGCCTTAGATATATCCAACTCTCTATATTCTCTAGGTGATTCAAAAAGAAGATGAGATACTGATGTATGGTTTTCTGAAGAGGTAATAAGAGAGAAATTAATCTGCCAGGTGAAAATAACTCTTTGTTATCAGCATGTCTCTGAACCGATAGATTAAAGGTATGCGGAATTCTGAATGAAAAACATGTTTACACAGTAATATGATTAATGGCCACAGCAGTGCTATGTGCAGTAGTCTAGCATCCCTAACATTTTTAGAAGGAGTTTAATAACCTTAGGCAGCCCTGAGTTCAAATGTAGGATCCAAATTTCACTACTCTTTGAGACCCATATGCAAACCAGAACTATGTTCTTACAAAGTCAGTCTATTAATAAAAAGCTGAAAAAAGTGTGTGCGATCTTATAGGTATAGCACAGTATTCCAAGTCCGGACACCTGGATTTTATTTCTGATGTCAGTACAAGCTTCCTAAATGACCTAAGACAAATAACATCTGTGCTCCAATTTCCTGATATTTAAAATAAGAAGGTAATAGCTCTATTTAATAAATGTTTTCTAAGAAAATGTATTAATATATATGCTGTATACAGTTGGTGTATGAGCAGTAGATCTTATCACTGGATTCAGCTTCACACTAGATTCACTTTGGCAACCCCCGTAAAGCTGTGGAAATATTCCTGCGGGAGGGTGTTGAAGTCTCAAAGCAGGCTTATGGGGGACTGGTCTTTTGTCAGACGGGAACTCGTACCGCTCCGACCGCCTGAGATCCTCCCCTGGTCTGCACTGGTCATAGGCAACAGATAGCATCAACAGACATCTGGCCACAGATGCTTTCCATAATAAATAAAGTAGTGGTTTTGCTGGTATCTACAAACTATTCTTTGTGCTTCACCAGTGGAAAAAAGCTCCCAGTCATTCACTGCACACTGAACAACAGTAAGATCATGAGGATTTTCTAAATGTACTTTGCAACCATTTTTAAGTTAGTGAAAATGATTCTACCCTGTGCTACATAATTGGGATATTCTAATAAATTGATGTTCTTAATACTTCTCTGTTATTTACTTAACATTCAATCACCATCTTATTAGGCCTAAATGAAGTGCATGGTGACGTAGAACACTAGATATAAGGAGCCAATTACTGGTAACTGATGGTTACTAAAACCAGATAAAGCTCCCTCTTTACACAGATTGATGTACTTCGCTTGGGCCTCCCCACACGTGCAATGAGCTGTCCTCTGCCAGGGTGCCCAGTAACACCAGTGACTGCAGTGCTGGTCTCTGAGGAGCTTCAGCTTACATGTGGCTTGCAGTTAAATATGAAGATAAAACAACCGATAGCCACAGCCAAAACATGGTTTGGAACGGAAATATTTCATGGGGGAAAGAGAAAGTTCGTTCTTCGGCCCTGCACACACCTGAGCGCTGCCCCGGCCATCCTGAGTCCCGGCTCCTCTCACCCTTCGCTCCCCACCTCTGAAGTGAGCACAGCCCAGGCCCCCACTGAGAACATCTCAGCTGAGCTCACGTAGGAAATATTTTCAACTGTAGCTGCAAAATAGTGGTGTGCAAAACAGCCCACSTCTGGGCACTGAAGAGTGGACGGGGAATTGAGTTCCCTAGGGCAGTCAGATCTCCAGTGGTCGTCTTCGTGTTCCACAGGTTATTAACCACCACTTTTTTAGGACTTATTAAGGCTTCTGCATAGTGGGAAAAGTTCAGTCAGAAAAGTATTGAGTCATACTGCCTTTCAGGAAGGGCTATGCAAATAATTGATTTTTTGGTTCAGCAACCAAACTTAAATTTTTTTTTTTTTGATCTAAACCAAATGTAGCATGTTTTCTTTTCTTATTTTCATTGACACAGCTTCTGCCCTCCCTGCTGTTAGGTTTTCCAGTCAATTTATAATAAAAATGTTTCATCTTTAGCATTGCCAAAACAACAAAARAACCTCAACACTTTCTATTTCATGGCTCTGCTTCCCATTAGCGTTGTTTGGTAATCAGATCAAATGACACGGGGAATTCAGTTTGACATTGCAAATAGTTTGTGGATGCTGAACACTGCATTTTCCAGCAAGTTTACTATTAGCCAAAAAAGAAAAAAAAAGAAAAAGAAAAAGAAAAAGAAAAAAGACAAAATAATGCCCCAAGTCACTTAGCTCTTTTACAATAGCATTTGTGAAATGCCTCTGCTGCACAATGGAGAGAAAGAAAAAAGCTGCAAAGAAGTATCAGGGACAAGCCAATATGTCTATCCTGCATGCCCTTATCAAAATGCCGATTGTACGCTCCAAATACACATCTTTTCCCYTCACATCAAAGCAAATTCTGAACACACAGAATAGATCTGAATCATCAGGGGAAAGTATGAGTGTGGTGGGAAAGGGGGAGGAAATATCCTTAAAACGGCTTTTTAAAGTTTTCTC
This sequence comes from Rhea americana, assembly GCF_003343005.1. Classification (NCBI taxonomy): domain Eukaryota; kingdom Metazoa; phylum Chordata; class Aves; order Rheiformes; family Rheidae; genus Rhea; species Rhea americana. The sequence continues at coordinate 2,454,912 of NW_028186890.1, forward strand.
TATCTCATCTACAGTTTCTCAGTAGCATTTTAAGGTCAAAAAAAAGTCAGAAGAAAATCTCACAGTGCTTTTAATAAAGCTTCCCTCAGCAACCAGCTTGCTTTCAAGAAAGTAGGTAGAGCAAAAACCAGTAATGGAATTGGCTCTGGCAGCCTAACATACCGTGGTTCCTTTAGCTTGTCCAAAAGGAAGGAATAGAAAGTAGCATGGAAAGGAAGTCCTGCTTTCCTTTCCAAATTCTTCAAAATCACTCTGATTTCCTAGCTAGAGCAGTCAGGTTTTTGCCCATCATTTACTTGGAATATTCTGATGCCTAAGGCTTTTGTCAGTGACATCTGGGGAGCGGAGCYGACCAAGCGTCATTGTAATTTCCGTGCAGTGGGAGTGTGCAGTGGGGATCGGAAGCACTGGTGAGCCAGCCTCCGCTACCATGACTGAACATCACGGGTCCAGTTCTGCCCTCTCCTTAAACTTCCCTATTGAAATCATCTGAATGAATGCAAAATACCACTAACACTTTTGTAAGGACTACAGACTTGCTCAGTTACAAGACGTTGACAGTCTGTATGACAGATTTCACATGAATGAAGGAAAACCACCTAGCTTTTCTGAATTTATGTAGGGAAAAAAATCAGCAAAGCTCTTTTTCACATTTTTTTTTTTTTTTACTGTGAAAATCTGCATTTAAACTATATGACAAATTTTAAGATGCCCTTCAAGAAGACTATACATATTTTATCATTTTTCCCCACTATTGCCTGTGATGAGAGTTTTTATTTCAGAAAGTATTGATATAGGTTGGAACTGCAAAGCCTGACAAACAAATGTGCTGGATTCTTCAGAAGCTTTTCTCCTGGAGAAAGAACAGCTTTCCAGAATATGATAATTACCATGTTGATTCACATCCTTTGTTCCAAAATATTTTTTATTGCTAAGTCATGACATAACTCATGAATTACTCTCTTTTCATGAAAAAAATCTGAAATTATATCTGTTATTCAAGCTCTTCCCTCATGCCCTCAAAACAGTCATCCTAACTGAATAACTCACAAATGATAAGTGACGAAGCAAAATTTAGAAGTAAAGACTGTTTCAACATTTTCCAAAAGAGATTTCTGTTCTTTTTTTAATGTTCAAGGTCCTAATAAGATAAATATCTGCTAGAAAGGACAGCTTACTCAAGCAAATGCCTAATATCCTTCAGTATACACAGCTGAATTGTTTCATTGGTGCTGCTTTTATTAGGAGAATGACCTGGGGAACATTCATTACCACAACCAGAAACATTTTATAGCACACAGCATGGAACACTACTGTTTTACAAACATGGTGACCACCACAATGTAAAACAGAAATTAGAGAAACAGTCAATAATTCAGGAATATATAGATCTAAAATCAAGGCACTTGCCTGTGCCTTCATTTCCCAGTGTATGACTAAGAATAAACATTTTCTAAGAGGATTATTATTTGTAATCCTTACTATTTGCCATCATGATAAATACAAAAAGTTTGCAACAACATAGCCACCATCATTCTTCAGATCAGGGAAYACAGGAAAGCAGTTTTTAGAAGAGGTGTTTAAAGAAGCTTCAAAAATTGAAGGACTGAAAACAGATACAATAGTGGAGAGACATGACATTAGAGATCTGATTCCATTTTTGTTGTGCATATGGTTCTTGGACTTCAGTGACTTCCCAGGGATCTGAACTTTGCCGTATAACTTTCTAGGAACAATCTAAGATGTCTTTTAATTATTCCTCCTCTGCCTGTTGGCTTTGCAAGGTATGGATACTTCCAAGTCAAAATAAAAAATAGCAAAAAAAAAAAAAAAAAAAAAAAAAAAAAAAAAACCTTCCTGGAGAGGCCACAAAAGGGATTTTGTTTCAACATAGCTGATGAAATGTTTCACTTTCGTTTTGTTTTAAAACTGCCAAAAATGCTTGCCCAAAATATTTCTTTAAACCAACATTTCTATGATCACATAGACTTTTCCTACTATTTTTCCACTTGAAAGGCCTTTTTATGATGAATTAATATTTGGATACATACGTTATTCTTTTGCCTTTCCTTGAGCTTCCACTGTGAAAAATAATCCAATTGGAATGAGGTCAATTTATGCTTGCAGAGGATGCTCCTCTTATCTGCTAAAGAATTTGACCCACAGATCTTCCCATAGCCCTGTTAAATACAGCCATGCTCCATGATGCATACATCAGGAGGGAAATTCGGATGTTTTGTTGCATGAGAATATGAGAAGATTTTCTTCTCAAAATGTATTTCTGGACTTCTGCCTCCAAAGATAGCACAGAAATGAGGAAAAGAAAAAAATTTGAACTACTTCAAACTTACTAAAGGCAAACGTGAAACATTTGATTTTGGCTGGCTGTTTATACAAGTGCCTATTTCACAAAACCRTCTCAGCCATTCACAGCAGATTGATTACCAACCTTGGTCCACATGGAGGGCCCTCTAAAGCCGGTGCTGGGCTCTCTGCTGACTACAGTGGGTTTCTTAGGTATCCCTGTAAGAAACTGGTTTGTTGAACTCGTTAGAGGCTGCTGTTCTTTGCAAGAAAAAATATGGATTTCGCTAAGAGAACAACCTCCTTCATTTCTAAAATAAGAGACAGTGATAAATTACACTYTGAAACATGACTGCTGGTAAGGCATCAAAGAAGGAGCATGAAGGCAGGGAAGATTTTATTTTCATTCCTTTTATTTATTCTTGACGGGACAGAAAGAAATCTTGCAGCCCTTGAAAAGATCAGGGGAGAGTGATGGAACAAGATTGAGGTAATACTTCCTGCAGTTGAAAAACAATGTCTGAACAGTTCTCTGGAGGATGTATTGTAAATTCTCAAAATTAAGCACTTTTCTGAAGAATGATTTTAAGAGTTTATCTTCATCTTTCTTTTTTTCTTTTTCTCATAATCTACTGTCTACTTTCCACACTTGTACAGAATCCTGACAGCTTAACATCCATATTCAGCTCACAGGAAATCTCATTATCTTCAGTGCTAGGAAGTCCAGGGATCAGCATCCCATCCCACTATTGCASCAGCAAAACAGGCGGCTTCCATGAGATTCTGTATATTAAGGTATTCTCTGCTGTGGGATGAACACAAATCACTCAAACAGGAGAATACAGCACTTCCTGCTGCAGATACCCATTTTATTACAGAAGTCAAAGTTTTGTGTAACAGAGTAATATGTGACTGAGAAAACTTGCAGCAGAAGTGAAGAAATACAAAAAGCATCCAAAATGGGGAAGTTTCTGTTCAGCACTCTGAAATGTGAACTCTCTGTGATCAGTTTAATTTGCTCTAAGATTGAAATGCTTTCAATTGAAAAAAACTGCAAATGGAGCTCCAATCACCATAAGTGGCAGCAGAGAGTCATTAAGAATGACAAGTGGAGCATTTTTATAGTATATTTAGAGAAATCTTGATCATACACAATATTCTTCAGTTTTCTTTATCCCCCATATAACTGCCAAGCCTTGCTGATGAGATTGCACACTTTCCTATTCCTTCTCTGTGCAGTCCTTTGAACGAAAAATAAACAGCTTGAGTTATTCCCTTCTACTCTAAGCATTGCGTGGGTCATGAACAGATTGGCCAGCCAGTGACCAGTACTCGAAAGGCTCTTAGCTGGACGGTAGAGTTTCTCATCTGCCCAGTAAACAGTCCACACACATCAGTGCTACGTTGCCACAACTAGCCTGGAGCGGGGTCCTGGGGACCTGCAGAGCAGAGCTAACCAGATGAGCCACAGCGAGTAAGAGCTAGTGAACCTCCAAGCTGTGCGGTGAACTCCGGGACTCTGCAATACGCCCAAATACACCTAACCGACTAGGCATTAAGGTGCCCGGATGTAGCACCAGGAAAGCTGCAGTGAAACGTACACCGGCCAAAAGTGGGTTTCAGTAAAAAAAAAWGAGCTGCAGGACATCTATGCAGTGGTGCTTGGAAAAGCGTGTTGGCAGCACTGCACTGCATTTTACCACAGTAAATCTATGAAAAGAAAAAGCAAATAGTTAGCAAGTGAGCTACATTCAATCAAAAAGAAGGGGAAAAAAAGAGAGAGAAAGGGAGCACACGTTAGCATATCGTCTCTTCCATCCTTTGCTGATCTGTGTAACAATCTGTAGGTGGCAGTGTGGATAAACCATCTCTGAATTTGTAATATTGCAGTGTCTGATTTCTTTGCATATCATATGCAACACTGCGATAGCTAAGCTAGCGCAGACAGATCTTGTCAGTAAAAAAGCAAAGGACATTTTTGGAAACAGGAATCATCTGAACATTAGTGTGGCAAAAGACCTCCTGGGATATATCTGCTTTCTGAACTGCATCTGGGTTAGGTCCTCGTTCTCACTTCCCCTTTTACATACGATGACAAATCTAATTTGGTGTTACCTGCGATATACCTAGCATTATTATTTCCACTTATATAACAGCTTGTAGTGCTGTGTAATGCTGTTCTCATTGTTTAGGATCAAAGGCAAGGCTCAGCTGCAGAGCTAAAATCCTCTTTACGTTTAGGATCCTTGGAATTTTCACCCCGAATTTACAGCTCGAGATCAGGCCCTGTGTTAGCTGCTGCTCTGGAATTTCCAGACACATGCTGGGATTCACATCCACACAGCTGGGGTGTTAGCCTCTTCCTCATCAACTCCAGCGGAAGAAAAACCAGCCAGTTTTTGTTAGGTTTCTTTTCAGAACTGTTTCCCAGACACTGAAGTGATGACCCACAGCACTTTCATTGCTGTACTGTGATCCAAACTGACATGACAAAATAAAAAAGCCTGACAGATGATATTTCCACCGGCAGCCAGAAGGGAATGCTTTAAAGCTCCTTTGCAATGGACTTACATATGCTAACAAACTTGAGTTTAAAAAAGTTTAGAGCCATTAAAACTTACAACTCAAATAGGTGTTTCTCAGAGATAGAGAACAAAAGCCCTTTCTTCATTTCTTTCCTCAGCCAAATAGAAGCCGTATATATTTTGAGTACAAGTCCATTAGTCATAATCTTTAAAGATCAAAGCCCTGCCACTCCACATGCAGTAGCAGAGTTTGGGTTTCTAAAGGCACTGGGCATCTTAAAGCATGTGTGATTAGACTGAGGCTGGCATGGGGCTGTAACTGGTAGACCCTTATCTGCACTCCACCATGTCTCAGCAAACAGATGTGCCCTCGTGCAGAGACGGCAGAGCTGCTTCCATAAATGATATTTGCTATGGCTCCTAGGAGAAACATTAGCTGATACAAAAAAAAAAAAAAATCATCTACAATCTTAAGGCATTACACTTCTTCCTGATCATCTTTACAGCCTACTCCATCGGCACGGATGTACACTTCAAAATGGCAAAACTTGATCCTATAATGCAGCCCTTATTTTAAAGGTGAACAAACACAGAACCTGCTATTTGAACTCTCTGTTTACTTCTTCTTCTAGTAAGCAGGATGCTAGCGAGTTGCATCCAAGTTTTTATCTGAACTCAGAAAAGTTCAGCGATGAATGAGATATGTTTGGCTTCTCGCTTCCTAGTTTGGCTCATCCCTACCTTGTTTTAGATTAAAACTGACCTGACCCTGATTTGTCAACAAGAACAGTAATGCTGCTCCACAAAGTCAGCACTGATGGAAATCAAGCAGTGGAAAGTATCCACATATGCAATATAAGCACATGCCATCAAATCATATTTAAGGAAAACCCATTCACAACAGATGTAGAAAGTGTGCCTGAAAAGAATTGATTTTTAATATTTAGTGGTAATGATTGATTTCCACTCAGAGGCAGAGGGCAATTCATGGGTCTTTGTAGCACTTCATGTAGCATCTCCATCTTYCTCATGTCAAACTGTAAGGCAGAATAGCAGCGGGAATTTTCAGCACTTCAAAGATAGAAATATTTTTCATTGTTGTCCCTAGCAAGCTGTTTTCTTGTCTTTACACATTTTTTGTTAACAGGGCAATTCTTATATTTAAAATAAGAATAGCTGAGGATTTTGAGCTTTAGCATTAGGAACAGTTACTAGTGTTCTACGGAGGCAGATTGTAGATTACCAAAAAAAGGGACTTAACCTGAGAAATGAGGCAAATGCCCTTTTGTCATCTTGTGAAAAACAGTTAAGGTCACTTAGCATAAGCCAGGTTTCTGTTTTCCATCTCAGTTAAAAATTGGCACATTTGTCAATACAATGCATCTTGTACATTGATTTCTCRCTGACATTCATTCAAGGAAATGATACATTTCATGAAACTCAATCCAGATCCACCAACACCGCATGTGATACTTTCTTCATAAAAAAATTGCAATCAAATTTAACTGAATTATGAAGTGCTCTTGAAAGGTCATGTTTGCTGGTTCTATAGGGAATGGAGAGAGGTCTCTCCTGTAGCAGTACGATTTTGATATTAGTTGCTATATTGCTATGGTTTACTGGGTCAAAAATTACAAATATCACAGGCTGCTTCTTTTATTATTGCTTCTGTTTATTTTTTYAGTATCATTCATCCAATCCAAAGGGCAAATAAACAGAAAAATAAAGTGCATGGGGAAAAAGCTGTTAAAACATTTTTCTTTTAAGTTATTCATTACTCTTTTCCTTTAACATCCAGCAGGAAAGGTTTTTAGGTATCTTTAGGTAGAGTTCACAGAACACACCAAGCCTGCTCAGTAGGATATTTTAAAGTAAATTAGTTCAGACATATTTATGCAAGCAACCCTCTTCTGTTAGGCAATCATTGTATCAAATATTTATCAGAAAGTCTATTCCTTTTTCCATATGACTTACCCACAAATCACCTACATGTTCTTATTCTTTTTCCAGCAAACTTCCCAGTCCAACACAAATTTTTCTTAGTTTTATATTTAACATATCCTCTCTGATTTCTCCAGAYGCCTATTTGGGTACTGGATTTCTAGTGCTCACTCTTTTGTATCTGCCTAATTTTTGTTTTGGGAAAGCACCAGAGAATGGACTTRTTGGAGAGAGAAGCCTTCTCTGATCAGTTAAGTCAGGAGAAATGGTGTTGGCTTCTCACGCTTTAACTCAGCTCACCACCCAAGAGGGGCAAGGTGCAGAGACCAGTCTGAGGCATATTTGTACTCTGACTGCTTTCGTCTCAGTTGAGGTTGCCTCGCACAGTTGGTGACGGACAAAATTCAAGGTGGTTTTGCACCTTCAGTGCACAGCTGTTCAGAGGTGACCTCAATGAGATCATGGCTCCCCCTCGTCCRGGAGAAGATTTAGATCACACATTCCTATGTTTGTGATGATTATGCTCATTTAAAAATATATATATTAATTAAAAATACAATAAATTTTGCAGGATGGATCTCAGGACTTAACTCAGCAGGATATTTCATTGTAGACATTTTACTGAACAATTTTTGCTCTTCTTTCTGATTGTCAAGAACTRTATCTCTGTACTTTCCACAACATTTGTGTTTGCTTAGTTTTAACTGACACTCTGCTCACCTTCCTTGGAGCTGGCTTCTGGTAATTAGTTTTTTAAAAATAAAATAGCTGATATTCTCTATATTCAGATTTCTTTTTAGTCTTATTGTCTTTCATTCTCTAGYAGCCATCTGTTCAARTTACTTYCTCATGAAGTTGCTGGGTCACTGGTAAATGCAGCAAACATTTTTTWAAAAGACCCTATAAAYACACTATAATATACCTGGATATTRCCTAGAAGAGTAAGATTTACAGGAYCCTGCTTTTCATTTCCTATAAAGAAAGAAATTTTAATGATATGTGCTATGAYTGTCCTGCCAATAGAAACTAATAGTAAATATATAGAGATAAAATCAAAACAGGCCAAGATTTAGAAGATTTTCAGTTAACTTTAGGCAACCATGCAAAGCAAACAGAAGACTTTTAGCTCCTTACGTCAATGGTGAAAGTAAGGTCTAATACTTCTCTGATTCCCCAAGAGTTTTCCAGATTCCTATGGAAAACATAAAATTAATATTACTTTTGATAAGTAATAATTTTGGTGCCTAATATTAAAACTTTTTGCTACGATAAACATAGCAACAGAATTTATCTGARCAAAGTCTCTTATCTTCCATTGGCATTTCTTTTATATTCAAACTTCACACCAACTGCTTTGAAATTTTTATTGATAGTGAGAAGAAAGTCAAAAAGGGGGTGAAGGACAGAAATGGGGATGTTGTCTTACTCTCTTTAATTGGAGTAYGTATATAGCATTTGATGATGTTTTTAGCATGGTTACTGAAAGACTAGTTTTAATTATAATGATAAGTACACAGAGAATGCATAGAGAAAGAGGTTTTTTAAAAATTTTTCCTCTTTCATATGATTTAAAGTATCTGGCAAGTAAGATATTAAACTTTTATGACTGTAGTAAAAATTTGAGTCCTACTTATAACTCTCCTGATTGACTTACAGGCTGGAAAAATATAGCAGAGAGACATCTTTATATCAGTTAATCATACGCATTTTCCATCGTCGTAAGTTTTTTCATTAATGCAGGAATATTGTCCCCAGTTAAGCTGAAATCCATTCTAAACTGACTTGTGATTCTGAATGCTTCCCTTCGTCTCCTTTCCATTCTCTATACCGTTCTTTTGCACTGGCAAAGCCTTTCTGATTGGTTTCGATAAGCCATTAAATCAAGAGCATTCACAGAGGGTAGACCTGTGATAAAGTCAATAGATTTACTCAGTGGAACACGGGGTTTTTATTTGGGAAGCTGGGTCTCTATAAACTTGTAAACAAGTGAAAAATCAGTATATAAGTCTTGCATATAAACTGGGAATTAGTTTTAAAATATAATCTATCACTCGTCTTGCAGAGTCTTATATTGTCTTGGATGAAATAAGCCTGGGAATCCATCTAAATACTGTCAATGGCTAAAAAATTCAAGGCTCAGGAGTTTGTTATGACCAGCCTGACACGACTTTCACACATTGAAGATGCACTCGATGACTAATGTACAAATACTTCCCCATATGACTTGCTCTTTGGTGGGAAAACTAGAAAATACTCCACAACACTTTCCGTACAGGACTTTTTTTTCTTCCAAGATGTTGTCAATAAGTCATTCTGACCAATTTATTTTTTCACTTCTAGCAAGGTGTATTTGGTCATTGTTGTGAAAGATGCATGTTCCACAGCAAGTTCCTCTGATTCACCCAATCCTCTGTTACCAGAACAAGGACAAGTTATTTTTAGGAACTAGAAGAATACCTATTACCCATGTAGGGTTGGCCCTTCCTCAGTCTTACTTGTGAATTACTTCATGCTCTGATTTTGTTTCACAAATAACATCCTCCATCAAATTGACAAGTCTTTTTCTTTAACTTGCTTCCATAATAAATATTCCACCTCTTAAATCTGTTTTCATTAACAAAGATATTGGTAAGGCAGGAAGAAGGTTCTATGTGGGCAGAGAACCTTGCATTTTCTGTAGCTGTTGCTAAATGTTTTTACTTGTATTTTTACATCACTTCTGCATAATGCATCTTATTATGACTGACAGGCCTGAAATGGCTGTTTTCGCTGTTCCCTAGTTAAATTCCTGCTAATCTAGCTTCAGACCACGGACAATTTCCACTTATTCAGGAACTGAGTGCTGGTATAAGTCTTTTGTTAACCGCCTACAGTTTGCTTATTTTCTGATTCCATGGAGATGGTCTATCTTCTAGCTTATCATGCTGCCAAACAGAAAACAGGGCACTATGTTTTATGTAGAAGGTCTTTTTAAATTTTAAATCAAACTAATAGAGCTGACAAAACAGTGAATAAAACAAGAAACCAGTTTTTGCTGCACCAAAACAATGATTAATATCTTGTGTTTAGAAAACTAAAATATGAGTTTTAAAGATACTCATGTGTGGATAAACTTTTTAGATTGAAGTTTTCTACAAAAAARAACAGAAAAGTATCTTTTTACTATTATATTTTTCAAATCAGTATGTTCTATATTTTTKATTTTGATCATGAAAATACTTTAGAATTTCTGATTGATTCCGATTAGAATAATCAGATTGTTCACCTCCGCTGGAAAAAGTTGCTGAATTTGGACCAGTTTCCAATAGAAAGGTATTTGTATTGGAAGAAAACTCCTTCGATAATAACGTCTGGTTAGTATATTTTAGTGATTTCAGCAGGTTAGCTAARGACTGAAAAGTGAATTAGAGAGGAAATTACTTTTAATACTGGAGGCAATCTCTCCCAAGCCAGTTAAAGCCATGATGTGGGTTGGTTTGAAAAGAAAAGAGCTGCTATTTGTGGTGAAATTGTTGTTAAACAGTTATATTAGTTAGCTACATTTCAGATCTGTCACTTTTGCAATGCTCCTTGATGCTAAATAGATCTTAATTTTAAGTTAAAAATCCTAAGAGTGTGTTTTGTTATTACTGGACTACCTGGATGATTGATGAATGCCCCCCACTGCTGCAAAGACACAAATGYAGATAAGAAAAGCCTGCTTCTCTATCTCTGTTGTACATTTTGCTTATATTTCAAGCAACACTGCCCTTTGCTTGAAACAGTATAATTAAAAGTGATTTACCTTACATATGGAAAGTGATATAAAATGGYAATACACCAAATAGAAAAGTGTAAAATCCAATAGTACCAATTACTAGGGAGCTGTTGACCACATTAGGTAATCAGCATCAGCAAATAATCAAACAAGCGATCGATCAAGTGCTTCACAGAAAAATGTCCTCCAATAGGTCTGGTATGAACAGAAGAGCCAGCCAGAGTAGATAATGTGCTTTATAGAGTTCCATTTCCAAAGACAAAAACAACACACAAAAAATCGTGCAGGGGTTAATTTCAGACACTATCAAAATACGAGCTTTTGCAGATTGGAAAGAAAAAGCTAGCTGACATACCATAATATCCTTCAGTGCAGTGTAAGTGCACAAGAAGTATGCTGTATTACCATACAGAATTCCTGCATTTTTGTCAAAAGCCACAAGAAAAAAATGACCAGCTTGTTTTTCTTTAAATAACACGCAAAACTATATAAAGCAAAGGAGAGAGTATGCGTCCCTCTCATTATCTTATGTGGCTTCTTCCATCAATAACAKAATAATATTAGTTAGCTGGTAGCTGCACAAATGAAGTCACCAGTTGTTCATTAACACTTAAAAGTATCTGTAAAAGTATCGGTCTACTCCTTACAGATTTGCATGAAGTGTCTATTTACCACGTGAGTTGTAAACATATATAAGCACAATGATACCGTAGATGTTTTACAGAGTGGGAACCTTTGTACAAGCCTTTGGATTAGATTTTACCAAGTCAAGATACAGTGAAAGAACAATATACAAGCACTTGGGAAGTTTTGCATGTAAAAAAACAAGATTTCCTAGCGTGGGCTTTTTGGACAAAGTTTTGTAAGTCAAGCTACTGTGGTGCTCCAAAAAAAATGTGCATCACCACCTGTGATCAGGACGTGACGTTCTGTGTTAGACTGAGCAGCTGCCCTGAGCCTGTCAGAGACCCCGTACTGACGGAGGACGTATGGCTGCACCTCTCCCTCCCTTTCTCCCCCTGTAGATCTGCAAGTGCCTTTGTGCACCAGCGAGTTCATTTTTGGACACCAGTGACCTCTCAGACGAAGGCAGGGTTTTTGCATACAGCTGACACCTGTAATTTTGTTACATGGGAAACCAGTACGTTTTTGAAGGACCATTCACCCTGACCTACCTCAAAATTCACAAGGCAATTGCTTGGATGGATGTATTGACCTGAAGGGGTAAAGATGTGGTAATACGGTTCAATTTATTAGGTGTACGTTCTAATGCAAATGATTTACATATGCTTGCTCTTCTAAAAAACATGCTTTCATGAACAGTTCCCCCTTACTCCCTTTTGTGAGTGACTTAATACCTCAGCCTTACCAGACTTGATTTAGGTAACTTTATATACACAAGGCAGATTTTAATGTGGCTAAACCACTCAGCTGAGGATTCCTCCAATTTAAAGAACACACTGGGTAACACAGAGTGAAGACACTTACAGGATCTGACAACCTCCCCTGACAGTCATTAGATAAAACAATACAAATTTCTAAATAAACTGGAATATAAAGGTTATCAGGCTCCCCAAACAGGCACAAGTGTGCCCCCTTCCCCTCTCATTGCCAGAGCATTCCAGTCAAAATTTATTTCTGGAGACACCTCCTGAACTGGTAGAATTTCAGATAGCTGTATTTAAAACAGAAAAGATAAATATAAGCTATATTAATTAAYTTTTAAAATGAACGTAGGAGATAAAACCTCAATTTACGGTACACTTCTAATATTTGGAAAGTCACAGTTAAGCAAGCAGCATGTGGGCTTCACTGGGAGAAGCCGTGATTAACGTTCAGTAACACTGTTAAGCGATGTTTCCCACAAGAACCATAAAAACTTTAGGATGAAAGCTCAGTTGGATCTGCTGAAGGAAGGAGTTGCCACTGCTAAGCAAACTGCATCTGAACCACCCRGTGAAGTGGAAGAGCTCAGGTAATGTGTTAGCATTTGCTCTGAATGTAAATAAGGTTCAAAATTACAGATATAGTTAGAATTATGCATCTTCTGTGAAGGCTTAGAAATAAAAACGCTTTCAAGTGACTGATCCCAAGATTTTACAAGTATCCAGTATCTTTATGTTGATACATAATTTATAAAATGGCCGTATAATTATTATTCATTTTGAAAGGAAGATTGTGGCATATTTGTTTCTCCTTAAAGGAGAAGTAACATATCCAATTAAACATCAAAACCAAAATATCATACATAAAACAACATAAGAAAAAAGGGGTAAAGTTTACAAGTGTAGGGTCTGATATTGATGTCTAACTCCAATTTTGCACCACTGATTTTTTTTCTAATTCATGTGAGATGAGAAATTACAGCCCGTTTCTTTCTTCTGATCACCTATTTCTTCTTAGATTACCGCAGAATCACATATTCTAAAATTATTTCAAATTTATCACTTTGATATTTCCAAAATCCAGGTTTTTTTGATTTTTTTTTTTTTTAGTTGGAGAGAAATTCAAGACCTACTGAAACTTCTAAAGACTATGTARGCAAAATCCTGTGTTCATATTCAGTGATCCCATATGGAAAAGAAACTAGGGAGAAAAAATCTCACTTTTTGAATGTTAGAGAAGTCTTCCCTTGACACGTCATTTACACGAAAGAAAGGAAAAAGCTTAGCTTCTGAACATTATGGGATGCTCAGTCTGAAGACTTTTTTTTTTATTATTTTGAGACTTCCTTTGCTTACAGTTAAACAAAGTTGATTCCAGGCTTTTCCAAATGGGTTCACCTGACTGGAAAATACTGAAACACCTTCATTGCCTAGTCTCTCTAGTTTCTTTCTTTCTTGAATATTGTATGCTGCCTCTTATTATATTTGATCTTCTATGATATTTGGTAGAGCTGATTGTTAATACTTGGAGAAAACTATATTGCATTAGACTATCCTCTTCCACTTAAAGCAACTACCTGTTCTGCAAAACAGAATCAATGTTGTTAACCTTTCTCTCTGGAGAAAGGCCACAGAAAAACATCCAGACAGCCAAACTGACCCATTTTGTTGTTCTGTTTTGAAATCGCTTTTATTTCAAATCCTTTGATTTTGTATTATATTGTATGATGGTGCAAACAACCTAAAATATTTTGTTCTGGAGGAATGGAATTTTCCTTTTCAGAGGATTTCAGTGTTCAGATTTACCTCTCCCGCACCAAGAAGCACGGCTCTGAAATGGGCACRGCTTCTATGGAATGGAACTTCATGCCATCACCATTTTTATCCAGTAAATTATTCCTAAATAAACCAATAACTTCAGTGCTTTCCCTATGATTTGCAACATTTGGTTCCCATTTACTAGGCTATCAAGCTCAGTTAGGATCCTTCACAAGCTGTCAGTCAATATCTTGAAATCCCCGTATCCGTCAGAGCAGCCTCCACAGCGTCTTTTCAGTCTCTTCCCTAAGACGTGTGAGTGAGTTTCAAGACATTACGGTTGATATTTACTGATGCTAACATTTTCTTCTTCATTATCCGCAATAAGACTTGTTGGCTTTTTTATCCTGAAGTCCAGCTGTGTTCGCTCTGGGGTTTGCTGCACTTTGCCTGGGTCAGAGTCAGTGGCGTGTGAGTAAAGGTGAGAGCAAAGGGGGATGCATAAAGAAAAAGCTAACAGTTTTTGTTAAGTAATACATAGGCAAAAAAACCTCAAAGCTGATACTCTGACATGAACCAACCTATATAAACAAATAAAACACCCTGAAATTAAGAGCAGGGCTGCATTTAAAATTAGGAAGTGCATTTCTACTGCTGGACTCCATACTGGACTGATACCATTTTGTATGTGCACGTGCAGGTGGCGATGAAATGATGCAGAGGAATACAGCGTAATGATGTGTGAAAAAAATCATATCCCTAGAAGAGGCAGTTGTTGATAAAGGAAAAGATTGCCAGAGATAGCTAAAGCAAGTGATGCAACGTTTTTGAGTATCAGAGTATCAATTAATTGATCCACTTAGGGCTTATGGAAGATGACATATCTTGTATACACAACTTAGTAATAAAAGGAAAGAGAYCACCAAAAAGTAATCCTGCAAGTCCAGTGCCAGCAATGTCACATCATGTATTTTTCTTGAAAAGACATTATTGATATAAGCAGTCATACTGAAAAATACCAACCTACAGCAAGCTGATGAAAACATATGGACGGTATAGGACAAAAGATACTGATTAAATAGATAAGACTACATGGAACTGCTTAATACTCTTTTTATTCATACAAGTCACAAAAGTATTACTGAGTGTCTTGAATGGATAATTTTTGAGTACTTCACAAGTATGTGATAGCTGTACTGAAGTGCAGACTTGGTGGAATTGAGAAGCTGTGAGGGAAAAAAGCAATTAAACCGCTGTGACATAAGAGGGGATCAATGGGAAACACTATACTTAAAACACAATGAAGCTTAATTGGTAWAAAAGAATAAGAAATGATGAAATAGGCAAGTAATGAAGTTGTGGGAAGTAAAAAAATATGAATTTTAATATTTCACTGCAGCACTTAAAGAACTTGAAGCGGAAATTTTTAATTCAGTCAAAAAATCTGAGAATACATATAGAAGCAACAATCCTACAGGAAAAGTTGTTTTAAAATGACATTTTTTTTTTCCAGAGAGCAGAAAAATACAGTGATAAATGAATAAAGTATGACTGATTTTTTGGAAAGAACTTTGAGAAAGAAAGGCATCATATAGTCTTTTGACAACATGGATTGTCAAAAATAGAATTTTAGTCTAGTAGGGAGCTTAGACTGAAGCAAATGGAAATGTACATGAAGATATATGAAGAAGATTGTGAAAAATACCTAACTGGAAACCAAAAAGTAATGGAATTCACAATTACTGTTTGAATAGTTTAGCAAGCTTACACGCTTATCTCTTGTCATCAGACTGACAAGAAAGAGTAGAAGAAGATATACCTAACCGGATGGTTAAAGATGCTAATTAAAAGAGTATAGGAGAGAACAACTGATGCTAAGAACTGAAAAATGAAGGTAAGTTTCTAGAAAATCATGGCAGAATCATTAATGTAACAGACATTATTCAGAAAACACAAAAGACAATATTGGAGTGAAGTATTACTACCTCTGGGATTATGACTGTAATCTCTACTGGTCTCAGCTTGGTTGGAGGAGTAGGAGCAGGAGCCAAGACTCGCAGTTGTGATCAGGATCCGGAGGAATCAGCAGCACACCATTAGCTCATGCCAGGCATGAGCAGTGCTGGATACCAGACTAAGGACCTGCAAGCCAACACATTGACTTATATCAAGTCGAAGAATCAAAGCAGGATCTGAAAGAAAAGCCGGTGGGTCAGACTGCTAAAAAATCCAAAAAGCAGGACCCAAGAATGGGAGCAGGTGTACAATACAATTACTGCATAAACTGAAAATGAATTCTGTTGTAAGAGAATTGTTCCTTCAATAAACAACCTTTAAGGTCAGCTCTAAAATACCGACAATTTTCTACGCCCCCTCCTAGATGAAGCTAGAATTGCATTAGTGGTTTTACCACATAGCTCTCCTCTTCCTCCACCTTCAGATCTTGGCTGATGGTATAACAGTATCAATTTAGATAACAATAATAAAAACAATAACCTCCTTGGCAACACTAAAGAACTTTCTCAGGAAAAAGAAATCCATCATCAGGCATCAAAACTGCTGCTGTAGGCCCCTTCTGCTCAAGATTGCCCCGTGCTGTGAGCTACACTGACTCCCTTCCGCAAAGGGCCTGGGGCTGCTGTAACAAGCGTTCCTGGCTGATGCTTTCACCCAACACCATCAGAGGAAGGTGGGAGGACAGCGGAGGCTGTAYGGCGTACACTGCACTTTTCCTCTGGACAATTTAAATAGGATGCCCAGCACCAGTCAGGAAGGCACTTCTGAAATATTTTTATTAGTTGGCTGCTAATTTGACTTTAAGCATGTTYTGAGGGAGCCTGTAGACAAATCCAAAAATACTGCGTTAGCATTCARTTCTCTCAGCTTCTGCACATCTCAGATGCCCAGTCCTTATTACGTTAGCTCACATCTGCTCCACGGTGAGCTAAATTACTTATGCCTTTATTTGCTTCTTCAGATTTCTCTAGCTTTCAGAGGAAACATTTTTCTCTTCCTTTGCTCACTTCCACTGTCTTGTAGTCTTGCATGATGTTGAAATGAGACGAATGAACCCATGGGAGGAAAAAAAAAAAAAAAAAAAAAAAAAAANCTAAGCTTACTGCCATATCTTTGGGCAAGACTGATGGCTCTGCAAATTTTTGTTCATTCTAGCTGCCTACCTATCACTTATCACTGCTGGAAAAATAAATACTAGAGAAAGGTTTTTAACCAAAAGGTATTTGACTACTACTGAGTTTAAGCTCTTTGTTTAGAAAGACGACTGTAATTCAGCCTGGATGTGCTGACTGACATTAGGCTATCCTCTGCAACATTTGCAAACTTAATTACCTAACATCAGAAGTTTTGCCTTAAGGTAATGCAGAAAATCACAGCAAGCTTCATTAGAACCATCCAAAACATCCGCTCTGCCTGCTGAAAGACCTTAAATTACTTTCTCTTGTACTGGCTGAAGTCCAGTCTTTTTTCATCTCTGTTCAGTGTTGTAGTTGTGATCAGATCTTAGAGCTGTTTTGCAATTTGTGAAAAAAAAATGATGGATTACATCTTAGACTTTGAGAACTGCACAACTAATTGGATATTTTAAAACTTTTAGCAGTTCTGATCYTTTTCCTTCATTTCACAAAAATCTCACTTTCTCATGTAACTTTGCCGAATCACGAACACAAAAAATATTTAGAACCATTTAGTTACAAGTTTGATCTTAAACTAAGTTACTCACAGTTATTCCATAAATAAAATTGATAAAAACACATTTTATATGTACACGTTTCTTTAAAAGTGATATGATGAGTCTGACAAAATCAAGATAAACTTGTGAAATATTTCAGTTGTGTATCCCCAAAATATTTAGGCCCAATCAACTCTTAAAATGATGCTCAGTCACATAGACAAGCTAAATGCAAACCAGTATGGTTTTGATCTTATGGCCAGTGCCCATTTGAAGCACAGTCGGCTCTCCTCGGAAGGAGGATGCTATTTTGTTTTCAAGAACGTTGCAGACTTTTCCAGAGGCAACACAAGGACTCTCTATTCTCTCACAGAGACTTTACTTTCACCACTGTTTTGCCACTAGTCCTTGATCTGAAATAAGAGTGATCTGGCTGAAAGTACAGGGTGATCACCAATGCAGGGCAGGAAGAGACATAATGAAAGGGAGCCAGGAGCAGTATCTATCATTCCCTGAAGTACTGAGCACTAAAACATCCATTAAGATCATGCTCTTTGCAATAAATTCACTGTGATTGCAGGTGACTTTCATTGTTCGGTCTTAGTCTTTCCTTTCTCTTGCTTCTCTGTTTCCTCTACTTTACCGAAATCATTCAGGAAGGCAGAGGTAGGAGAATTCCAACTGGTTTTATTCAAAGTATGTGAATAGGAGTTAGAAGACCTCCAATTTATTCTCAGTTTAAGCAAATTATCTTGTATATTTTGGACAGATCACTTGTACCATTTCTAGTATAGAGAAGTCCTTGCTATTTGACATTTAACCGGAGACATCTTGAAGTGCGTTGGCTGAAATATTCCTGAATTCCTTTGCAGTTGCTAACACTTTATGTTTCTGAAAGTCATGAAGGTCTGCAGAAACCTGAATAGCCACCCTAAAATGAGCAGTCACTTCTTTATAAATTTATTTTTTTTAAACAATTCTGTACCCTAATTGCATAGGTGTAAAATAATTATGAATAAATGATTTAAAAAGTTTCTTAGAACCTTTACCTAGGAGATGTTTTAGAGAAATTTAGTATTGATGTGTAAATATATTTTTTTCTTCAACAGTCAATGAAACATACAGTCATAAAGTTTTTTCATCTAAGCTGCAGATAAACAATGAGAAAGCTGGAAAGCTGCAGAAAACAACCTAATTCTGTACACAAATATGGGAAAGGTACTATGGGAATCTATGCTGGAACAGTTTTACAGCATCACATTATTTTATAGTTTAATTATAGGTTAATAAGATGGTAATTATTTTCATGCAAAAGTTTGATAGTTACATAGCAATTACTTAGTCTTACTCACAAAAAATGTAACATTATTTCTCCCTACTCTTCTATAGAACAAGGTTAGCAATTATTATTTATCTATAGTGATCCACAGGAACATGAAAATTCATGATTTTATATTCTGACATTTGTTTTAAGAATCTCTAAATCGCAATGTCATTGCAAAGATTACATCGTATTTGTGCTATGAATCAAAATCTGAAACCAAGTTTATTCTAGGACCACTTACTGTTCCCGTTTAAAACCAGATGGGAGGTATCAGAACATCACAGCATTCTTTGTTCTTATTTTCGCAAAAGACTTTGCCTCACATATTTTTTTATTTAATTTGATACTTTCAAGTTGCTTTACATTTCAGCATGTCAGAACTTTATCATAACAAATGCTTACCAATAGATTGGAGACAGATCTCCAYGTTTCAGGAGCCCAACTGCAAGCAGGCAAGTGTTCAGGTCTCACTGAAACCGAGATTTCCACATTTCCCTCAGGCAGATGTGAGCAAGAATAAACAGGTGGAGCCATCGGTCACCAGGGAAAGAGGAAAATTGCAAACTTGTTTTGCTATCTGTCCTGAAACTCTCCTGTGCATTTCTTCTGGGGTAACTACAGAAAGGGTTGGTTTGGGCAGCTCCTGGAAGTCATGTGCATGTGTCTGCATGTGCCTGCACATATACCTAAGAAGAAACAATAAAATGTAAGAAGGGGACTTGAGTGACATGTCACTTGGGAAAGCTACCATGTGGCACTTTTGCTGTGATAGCTGTTGGCTATAAGGCTGGGTTTTGAGAACTCTAGGGTGTCATTTACAGGGCTGTCATTACTAGACTGATTGTAATTACTGGCACACAGAACAAAGCTTTCAGGAAACAAGCACTAAAAGTAAGCGATTTGCTGAAGGCAAATCTACTAAAAGATGATGACAGGTCTCAGGCAGCTATGGAAAAACTTCATAGAAATAAGCATGGCTACATAGACCTTTTCTGTTTCTTGGGTGTTTTTTGTAGCACTTTTTATTTACATAGATTCTGTATGAATATAAGAAGGAGCAGCTAACCAAAGGACAAGATGTACTATTCTATTCTTATCTTCTCTGTTTTACAGATGAAGGACCTGCAGCACAAGGGATTAAAAGGAAAAATTTCAAARATACTTAACAGGCGTGTCTACAATATGAACTGAGCATCAGCCACAGACTTCATGTTACTGCCAAATGAGCTGGCTTGGGAACCATAACTAGCAAAATAGGGCTCAAAGACACTCTGCTAAGAGACATAGCTAATTAACTTGAGTAGAGCTGCACGTTAACATGGCTATACTGCTACAGAGACCCAAAGCAGTATCTCTACATGATCTGGTATTGTGGCATGTTTTATGCTGTCTGTCCCAAAGCTAATTCAGGCATCTCTAGTACAGTGCTGTGTTGTGCTATATGGACATATTTCAGGATGCATCTTATGAGACTAAGACTTTTTCCTCGGAAAAAAATCAACCAGGAAAACTCTTTGCAAAGTGAGTGAAGCTTCCAGTTCTCTAGGAAAAAAGGTTAACTATCCTTGATGCTTTTTAATGTTTCCCTTTAAACATTACAGTAAATCCACTGAATTTTGGCCTTTAAGTCACTGAGGAACTTCAGATTATTTAACACTAAGATTATGTAAGATTACTACTCAGACAAGAAAAGAAMTCACATAACACTAGCTGTTGACAAAACAGCTAGTTAAGGAAAAGTGTGAAAACCTCTAGAACATTCATAAATGTTGTAATCAGCTTCTATCAACATGCACTCACAGATTCAGACACAGGATTGACGTTTTCCTAATGCTGTTCAAACAATCACAAGCGTGTTACTGCAGCATGGACATTCTCTCTGATGCATCGTAACTCAGTTTCACTATACTGTACCTGACTCTGCTTAGATATATTTAAATGCACACATGCATACTCACAGCAATATTACTATCCTTAGGGCTTCCACGTGTCTAAAAAGGGTTTTTGACAAGTCACGTGTGCAAAAAAAAAAGGACTGGAGGGAACATATGTTCCCTTACAAATAATTCATGAATTTTTTTCCTTATGTTCTTCAGCTAATTTGGGGTTGTTTGGAGGATATTTTTCCCCCCTATTTGAAATGAGCAAATGCCTGGCAAGTTATCTCAGATGTTGTATGATCTGGAATCATGCCTAAGGAACACAAACTAGAGTTCATCTGCTTGCTGGTTCAGTAACCTGGGATATAGCTGATAGGAAATCAAGGATTACACATAATAGTCTTTTGGCATCTTGACTTGCTCTAGATACCGGCTAATGGGCAGAGATGTTAAATTCCACAGTGCACAGAAAATCTGTGATATGATGGATAAAGTTAGAAACAGCTAATTACTGCAGGAGATCATACTGAGAGCTCACGGTCACAGATTTTTCATAGCAAGAGCTCAAGGGATCCTCCACATGGCTTCCTGCACTAGCTGCTCAGCACATAAATCCATCAGTCTACCAAGGACTGATTAAGCCAAGGAAAGAGCAAAATGTTTCAGAAAGGAGGCTATGCCACTGGGTAGATTTTTTTTTTTTTTTTTGCTTTGAACACTGCACATATGACCTATTTGACTACTGAAGAATCACAGCTTACTAAAACTTGGATTTTGAAGAGAAAAGTAATAATATTTTATTACTTAATACATCAGTAGTTTTCAGAGAGAAACAAAAGCAAGAGTGAGCATTCTTATGGCCAATACTTCAAGAATTAATTAATAGTTATTAATTAATAGTTGATTGCTCCAAGATAGAAAATAATTTAGCTTAAAAAAAATACCTTAAGGAAAGTCATCAAATAACAACATGGAAAAAAAAATCTCTGTAGTTCATCATCCACCATGGAAAATGAATATTGAGGGATGGAGTGTGTAGCATTGCTGCTCTGGCACTTGTGCCTGCTGTCCACACGGATCATGCAACGCCACATAAGAGGCAGGATGTAGCAGCACATAATTTGTTTTCTATCAAGTATAACACTGATAGTGGAAGCCTGGGTTGTGCTATTGTTATGGTTGTTAATTACCATTTATTTTGAAAAGTACTATATAGAGTTCATAAGGCAGCAAAACAGGAAAAACCCTAAGAGCTCTCAGTCAGAAGAATTTCTAATTGTATATATGAGATACAACGTTTGAGGTATTTTACATGAATGCTTTTATCAGAATAGTGGTTGGAACATCAGACTAATTTTGAATCATAGCAGGGTTTAGGTTGCAGGGGATGTACGGAGGCCATCTAGTATTCACAGTTAGTGTCCTCAGATAGCATGGATAAACCTGACAGACAATCCCTTCAAAGCTTCATGTTTTTGCCCTTTCCATTTTAATAATATTGCCAGCATGTTAATTAAGCTGTGTATTACAGTCCCTGTAAGAATTATCAGCATATTTCAGTTACAAAGAATGTTCTTCAGGTTATTCTGTAGTGCTGTGCAGGACAGCTGGATACATTTAACTTATTGGCAAATCCCCGTTTGGAAAGTGTCATTTTTGAAAGAATATGTGTTTGTTGTAGATGGAACAGTAAATTTCAGGAAGCAGTTCTGACCTTATTTAGTTTCAAAAACACTCCTTTTGGCACCCTGGACTTTAGTATCTTAGAAGCACAATTCAAAACGGCATCAAAGGTTTTAAGCATTACCAGGAAACTTTCTGTACTGAGATCATTAATGCAAGAGGATTGCAATTCTCATCCTGAGTATTAACTTATTTATTAGAAAAATAAAGAACAATAGAAATTTCCATAGCGCAGAAAATGTTATTCAGTAACTGAATGCTTCTAACCAGTTCTGGTTAGGAATGCAATAACTTTCTGATCAAACAGAATAGAAATTTACAAAAATAAAATTTTAATATGGCATTCTCAGAGGAGTTTAACAGTTCATTTGGGTGTACATATCATTTAGTAGTTGTTAGAAAGGAGCAAAGGATAAATATTCTCTTTGCACTTCCTGCCAAAACCTGCTCTGTACCAGGAAAACCAACTATCCATTCAGCAGAGTTCACAGAATCTCAAACATAAGCATTTACTACAGAGTTCTTTACTTTTTTAAGAGTATAAGAGCAATGCACATTTAAGCATAAACATCTGAATCGCTAATCAAAAGAGAAATCAGTTGTACATACCAGTGAAAGAAAGGAAAGAGTGTTTTGTATTTTAATTGGAAAGAACAAGAGTGAAGCTGTCCGCTGCTGCCAACAGTAAATGAACTGACAGAGGCCCCCAAAGCTCAAAGCATCATATGAGGAAGAGCTTTCTCATCTCAGAAAAGGAATTTCTGGGCATGCCATAAAATTAAGAAATTAATGAGAAAGCAAACAAGTTTTGCAGAGTTGGAGAACTACCTCCAACAGGAGGACACGTTTAACTGAACAAAGGATGTGTGCATCTCTCTGCTTCGTAAGTGGTTACCRTGCTCTGCTCACCTGGCCGCTACGAGTTAGTGTTACCTGTGCATGCCCCAGGGACTGTGAAAGCTCTACAAACTCTGAGCAATGGAGCTGCACTTGACACAGTGAAGAGACAAGTCTTCAATATAGGAGGCGGGGGGGGGGAAGCAAACAAAACTAGCATATATAAAACCCAAAGTATAAATAACACAATATTGGCTCTGAGGTTTTCTGCATACTGTGCAAGAATTTCACTACTAAGCTTGGACCTAAAACCTGCCAACCAAGTCTGCATAGAACAGGAGCTAGAGTAATTTGGCATCCATTGGGAAAAACAAATAGGATCACTCCTGTTTGGATAGCATGGTCAGCATCGTGCAATGTCACCATAGAGCTGTCATTTCACTATGGCAGAAAACTGAAGCAATATAGGTAAGTATGGGTCATTTTAGTGATTCTATACCCTGATCTCTCCAAAACAGATAATCCAACCCTGCATAATCTGTCCTCATTGACCAAGCAGGCAACAACAAATTGTAAAGTAACACTTACTTGCTTAATATATAAGGCAGCTAGGATTACTAGGGAGGAATTATGAGAGAGGCTGTTTATTTTACCAGAATAACCTAAAAAATCAGAAAATTTCAAAGTAATCTAAGGTGAGATAAATTTAGTAATCTTCCACTCCCTGAACTCTGAAGAAAATGGGCCTGCTTCTTTCATTTCCTTTGCTTCAGCCCTCAGTGCCACCTCATGGTACTTACAAACTGTAACTCAACAACAYGCCATGAGAAGTGGTCAGGTGCCTTCATGGGGTTCTGAACGAAAAACAGTGGCAAAAGCCACGTACGAACAGAGGGACATATGTCAAGATGCCAAAGATACATGTGCCCGCTCTACCAAGACAAGAGTGAAAAGATAATAAGCTAATAATAGCTAATAGCTTCAACTCACTCATGCTCAGCAGATTAGGGCACATTACTGCATTTAGATTTCACCAGTTGCTGATTTACCATTCTACTTAACCTGCCTAAATCTATAATGACAGTGTTGTATTATGGAAGGTGAATGCTAGAGATGCAATTTCCAGCTCATTCAAAACCTTGAGGGTGAAAAAACATGCCATTTTTGTCCTTTGATGGYTCCCTAGCAAGATAGTATAAATTATAGTCCAGAACACCATAGCATGAACTTTTCCACAGCTGAAAAATACCTCTCCTGGAGCACCAACAGAAATGTATGCTGAATTCATCCAGTGCCAGTGGCACTTGGAGTCTATCCCCTTGTAAATGCCAGAGTCTGCAATGTTCTCACAGGCCTTTCTTTCTCTTCTGGCTGTCATGACTTTGATGCATTTTACTGAGTTTCTTGCTCTTTGTAATCCACATATTTTAATATGCCAAAAAGCTCCCAGCAGTACATGGAACAAGACCTGTGCCTCTTAATGGAGCTTTCAGTACTTTTTGGTCTGTAAAGAAACTCCAGGATAAATGTAGAAAGATAAAATAGTAATGATAAGATTTAGGCTTTCCATAAAAATAAGACCAATATGGCTGTTCTGATACTCACTAGGCATCTCACTGATTTGATTAAAGGGCTTATATTCTTGCTGATCTTTTACAGTATGAGCGGGCTTTTCAAAGCTAAATATTAAAAAAATTTGACTCCTCTCTCCTTGCAATGTCTAGTCTTTGTCCATTATAGACAGATGCTGGAGCACTACAGGCCTATTCACCTGCCCTCTCTGGAAGACAGAGGAAAAAAATATGGAATACAGTTGCTTGTACTCATTCTTGTAACATTTTAAATTTTAACATAATACACATATTAAGATTCTTTCAAGAATCCAATATCCTGATCAYGACCTGTGCAACTGGGAGGCCAGCTCATGCACTGGATAAGTTGTTGTACTGGCAGCTCAACTTAGAGCCTCTTTAGGGAGAATAAAGAGCAGAACACGATCACTTGAAGTTATGCAGAAATCCTATCAACACGGTCAATTAGCCACACTGGTGATAAGCCAATGATTAAGCCTGACAAAACAGTGTGACAGTAACTGCTCTGGCAAGGCAGCCCTTTTAATGGAAGAAAGATGATGCATGTGCGACCTGAATTTTGTTGAAGTGGAATGCCATTTGTTAGGGACAACTTGATATAAGGTCAGATAATCCAGAATGACTCTGCTATATCCCTGTTGGCTTCTCAAAGTCATTATAAACTAACTACTCAGCAGTAGCTAGCAGAAACTGTTGTATACCCACATGAACCKCTGATTAATGAAGATAAAATATAGGTTACAATGGAAAGAAATATGTAAGTGCCTAGAATAGCTGCATGTGTTGCCATCTTAATCAGTTCAGAGAAGATTATTTCAGTGAAGGAGCTAACTTCGCATTCGTAGAGTGAAGATAAGAACTTGCCAGCTGCATCGCGCCCGACTGATGCATCTTCATCCCTGCGGCCTTGGCAGCCCCCAGGCTTCTCCAGTGCTGTTAGGGAGTCTCTGTGGCACYGGAATTAGAGCTGTGAAAAGGTGCTCTTTGCACATGTCTTTTTACTACAGAATGGGCCTGGATGTGAGATTAGAGTAAATAAAGGGGTTAAGCTTATTTAGTTTAGTTTTCTCATGGCTCTGAACGTTCATATATACATATGTATATATGTGTGCGTATATGAAAACCACAGCGAATGATGTATCGAAAATTGTTGCAACTGAGGGGCTTTTACAAAGCTGATTTCCTATTTGTTTGTGAACCATGCTGTGTTTAAACCATCCACAGTTGCAATCCTTTTTCTCTGTCATGTTTGCATTGATATGACAGAATTTACAAAATCCATTTACACTCTGTTTGTCCTGCAATATGTGGTCTTTACACCTTGTCTTGACTGACAGTTAAAAAAAAAAAAAAAAAAAAAAGAACTACAAATTGTGGAACGAGGAGGAAAAGCTTGCTTTTATGAATGCATAATATGACCTAGTTTCTAAGTGTATAAAAATGGGGAGATTAGCATCCTCTACCTTCCTGAGGTGTTCTCAGACTTCATAAATTGAGAATGTGCTATGGAAATGTCAAATATTATTCGGGATGCTATAATCTAGATAAAGCCACCCTGCTAGTTAGATATATCTGCAGGCTGTTATGCTTCTTTATCTAAAAGTGCCTGTAAGAAGGCATCTGAAGCCTAAATCTCACCACATATGATTTCTATAGCGAGTGAGCACCTTCCGAATTTAATGAGCTATTCCTGAAGATTTTCCTTGGCAAAAGTAAGGTTTCATTCCTTTAAAAAGGATTACTTATCTTTCTGAAACAAACATACGTGCAAATAAAAACACAGTAAAGACAATATACTTCTGTTTCATCAGAGTAAAAAAAAAAAAAAAAAAAAA
>NW_028186890.1:2481940-2557983 GCF_003343005.1 Rhea americana
GTAAGCATTTCTGTATTATTGAAATATATTGATATAAACTGTATGAAGTCCCTACTTTCCTTTTCAGGTAACTAATTTACTAGGCAAAACAATCTCCTGAATTCTTAATAGTCTTTGAAGGTCTTGGAGAATCTATTTAAATACTGCGCATATTTTGGTGTCCTAATGTTTTGACTGGTATAGTAAAGTTAACTTGCTTCCCCATTCTTCTCTTCACTTGATTTATTCTTCCCTTGTAACTCCTGAACAAAAGAGCCTTTTTTATACAAAGGTGGCATCATTAATTTTGGAGAGAGGAGAGCTAGAGTCTTCTGAGAGAGAAAACTTTCCCTTATTTTAGATAACTATTTCAAAATTCTTCCAGGATTGATCTAGTAGTAATCTCAGTTTATTTTGATTCAGAGAACTATTTCCTGATGGTGGCCAACGGTCTAAACCAAAACTGATGGCTCAGTTGTGCCTTAGCAAGTGCAGACAAAACCCAATYCTATCTTTGGCCAACTGGCATCTAGGCTCTTTTCCTTCCCCTCCTCCCTAAATCCTCCCAGGCCTAGAAAAGTCAGACAGGAACAGTGACTGCTTGGTGCCAAGAAGGAAGAAACGATAAAAGCCTCATTACTTCTTTCTTTCTAAAGATCTTGATCATTTTGCAGTATGAAAAAATTTGAAGTCCCCCAACACTTTCTGTCATTCCTGCTAGCAGTCCTAATACTTCTTTCATGTAATACAGCACTGTGTCACAGCTCAGGAACCCAGCTAAGTCTCTGTATGCATGGTCAGGTGCTTCCCAGCCTAGTAAGAGAATAAAATAAAGCTAAAATAAAGCAAGTAGGATCTAACAAGGAAGGGAGAGAGGAAAAAAAATGCAAGTTCAYCCTAGAGAAACAAAGCTAGCAATCAGGCCCTGGTGGAGCTGAGATCARTAGAAAGAAGTCTTCTCTACACATTATTCATAAATTTTACAGCTCTCCAGGTTCTCTCTCTCAGATGCAGGGGCTTAGGAATAGAAAAAAAAAAAACACTATCAGCATTTCTAATCTACAGCTCACCCTGTAGCAATTGAAAGCTCAGGACATTCTTTCCTGCCTCACACCCAGTTAAGGGTAGAACTCCAAAAAAAAGGAAGTATATTTAAATATAGCGTCAATTTTAAGGGAAGCTCTGCATACTGATAAGAGACATAGCTAAGAATTAGTAGGCAGTCTATGCTGAAGTCCTTGTTTTCCCCACAGACTTTGTGGAAGACTAAGCAAACCACTTTGAACTTTAGTTGTCTGCAAAGTGAAGATGCTGGGATTTCTCATCCCTCACTAGCCTTCAGTGTACTAGTTGGGATCAGGACAATAAAAAAAAAAATCTCCATGGGTCGAATAAATTTCGGACTGGGAGACTTAAGTTATTTCATCCAAATTTATAGATGATTTGCAGTTCTTTCATCTCCTACAGCAAACATTAAATTAATCTTTGAAGTAAACCTACTTACTAAAAGGTCTGTAGTACTGGCAGACCAATAATATATCTAGGCTGCCAAGTGTGACTAATGGTTTCCATGAAAAAGCTACAAGTTCATGACACTTCAGTCATATTTGTTCCTGAAATAGCAATGTAGAAAGTACTACAATAATGAAAATTAAACTGGCTATTCCAAAGTACCTCATCACCTTAGTAACCTCCCCAGGAAAACCTTTAATAAAAAAGATTTCTACAACTCAGCATTTGAAAAGCAGCACAAAGGCACTGATTCTAACCGCAGTAATTATTTTCATGGATAGCTGAGCAAACTTGAAGTAGGATGCTCAACTATCCCAATGATTTTAGTAGTATTTGCACTCCTAAAAATTGAGTTTTAAGATCCCTATATATATATTTAAGGGCCTTTTAGCAGTACTGAACATCCACAACTCCTACCAATTCAAGCAGGAATTGACTTGTCAGGTCAAAAACTGCTGATCTTGTCACAGTAGTATAATATTCAGTATACATTGTGAAGATGCATTTTACACAAGTAAAACGAAGGGCAGAAATATCTTTCTCAGCYAAAGAAATAGCTGCACAAAAAGTGTCAATCTGAAATAAACAAAGCACCACTGAGACACTCACTTGCGTGCACATTTACTTTAATTAGTAGGTGGCTATTTGCTGTTCTAACAGAAAAGAAACTTCAACAAAATAGGATGAACCCACATGACTCCCTTGGCAAATGCAGAGGAGAATTACATTCTTATTAAGAAGAAAAGTAAGATCAGCACAAAGAAGGCAAAGAAAGACAAAAAGCATAAGATATGCACCCTCAACAAAACGTTGAAGTAAACTACAAGTTGGAATCTGCACAAACATAACCATTTGGGAATACAGACACTTCCCCTGAATCAGGAGCTCCAAAAGATTCACAGTTGCGAAATGCTTGCTAGTGTTGCAACAGGTGACACTTTTCATTAAAATTTTTAAGCTGATTTTTAATTTTTTAAACAGCAAAGAATTCTTTAATTATTGAAGGAAAAAATGTCCTACTTGCTAAGAACTTCAGGTAGTTGAAACAGGAGTGTAATCTAATTTAATACTGCAAGTATTATAAGTTTGTTATCTTTATTCTCAATATCCTTCCATGTGACCTAGTGACTACTAACATAATACTCTGGGGAAATATAGCTATACATACACACTAAACAGCTCCAGCTTCAAAGGGTGTGGAGTAGCCACAGCTCACACTGACTTCAGTATGAAGCTAGTCTGCTGAAGTACAGCAGCCCAACTTTACAAATTTTGGCCTTGCCTTTTCCTGCCTGTGCTGTCACAGCAGAAGAGGTCCAGATTCCTTACTCGTGTGCTTTGAACTTCACACTGTAAAAGCAGATGAGCTATTTGCACATTCCACTTTCAGTCTCTGCTCTTCAGCCAACTAAAAACAAGTGCTTTGATTTGCATCTCTGTAGGGAATTTTAATATCCTTTTTACCTTTTTCTTATTTGGATGTCTTAAATCATATCTATTTATAACAGTAATACTAATTATGTCTATTGTAATCCACAGTAGATTCTGTCTGTGTCCAGGTAAAGCAATGAAGTCAGTCCCGCTTCTGAGCAGGGAGACTGGACTAGATCTCCAGAGGTCCCTTCCAACCTTAGTGATTCTATAATTCTCCAAGTAGTGAGAGGTCCAAACACAGGAGCTTCAAGGTCCACTGAGTGGTTATAGTCATCTGTGACACAGGCTCTCAAACAGGGTGCAGCCCGTGGAATGACATGAAAGCTCTTTCTAAAGTTATTTCATTTACTTATAGTTCTACACATAGATACTCCTGTTAGTAGGGTCTAAAGGCTCAGAAACAGCACCTCAGAAGAGTCAGATTAAAAACTTTTGGATTGACACATTCAATTTGCCAAGATTTAAACAAGTTGGAAAAATGAGTAGATCTAACTAGGAAATTAGGCACCATAACATCTCARTGTCAAAGTGCCCTGAAAAGCAAAAGTGAATGGTGAGAGGAAACCAGTTCACTTAATTTGACTTGAATTTCACAATGAGCATATAATTTCACCCTTCTGCAATGAGGAACACAATAATAATTACGAGTACAAACAACAAAAGTATTAGAGCAAAATTAGAACTGTAATTTCCTTCATTTTAACTACTAAATGAGGAAGGAAAAAAGGCAGTAGCTCACAGCTTTCTAGCTCATACTCTAGATTAAAAAAAAAATAAATAAAGAAAACCCTGCATAATTATCTAAGCATACAGTACATTAATTTTTCTAATGCAAACCTTTTCAAGTAGTTTATTTTATCTCAAAAATCTCACATTTCAAGCCCCTGCTGAAAATACCAGTCCCACTTCAAGGAAAAATGAAGYAATGAGACACAGCGCAGGATTGCATTTGTACAAAGTTAAAAAGATTTACAAGCTGAACATGATTTAGAAGGGTTTTAGTTTGGTGCAGCCTAAAAGGTAGAACAGTAGACTTGGCTAAYTGAATACTCTGAACCTTGTGGATCCAGAGGAGAAAAAAAAATAGCCTTCAAGTATCTCTTCATTCTTTTTAGATTTCTCAAGACTAGAATGCCAGAGATCAGAAGATATACATTTTTTTCCATGCAACTGGTATGACTAGTTACATAACAGTTCTTAGATTGAGAAATATAAAAACCCTGACGCCATAGTGCATTTTCTCCTCCTCTCTTTTTTTTTAAAAAAATATTATTTATTTTTATTTTCCTCTCTGTTGTTCTTCTGCCCATCTATTGCTTATGGTCAACTTTTTTTTTTTTTTGACGTGCTTCTTCCCTATTGATGCGGATATAGTTAAGGATGCAGAATTTTCACCTAAGCTCTGGACAATATTATAGGTGTGGATTCTGTTGGATTGGATGTCCAGTTCTGCCGTGCAGCTCTGTGAATGAGTTTCCACAAGTTGTGTGAAGTCATATGGTATCTTCTGTGTAAACACATTGTATTATTAACTAATAAATCACCAAAGAGGATACAAGAATGGTTTTCTGCCTCAAAGTAATCCATCAGCCCTGTGCAAGATTGCAACACATCTCTAGTTGCCTAAGTAGAAGCTACTCAAATCTTTGGTAGCTACCAGAAGGACAGAAATGAGTCTTTGCAAATTAGTTTACCCGTGGCAATGATAACACTGCCAAGTCATAACAGTATCTTCCCCAGCATGATTTACCTCCTTCACAACTGCCCCACAGGTGGAGACTCTTCTAGTGTTTGATAAAACAAAGATGCATGGTAGGCAACGCCACGCTCATGGTCAGCAAAAAGGAAGCAGGAATGCACACTCACCCTGCTTTTTTGCCCCAATGTATTCTGCAGTGCTCTGTCTGAATGACTTTTCTCATGTCCCGGTAATCTCACAGCAGACCTTGCAATTCAAAGGGAAGATTATTGAAAGGCTGGTTCTACTAGTAATTGTGCTGACAAAAATATTGAAAATGCTGAAAAGGTTCAAATCAGAAGTTACATAATCACTCATTGCAAGTTTTCATTTCTTGAAGCTGATGATATCTTTGGACCATTCTCTTTAACATTAGGGAAAGGAGAGGAATACCCATTTCCTCAAAGTTTATAATACTTTGCTTTTTATCTAAAGGGATTATGTTGTCAAGAATTACAGATGACTTGGCAGCACTTTGCTGCTTCTGTACCTACAGAGTGGAAAAGTTGAAAAAAAATACGTTAGAAGGAAAAGCAACAGAAGCAGAACTTGCAAAACTATGAAATCAGGAAATAAAAATGACAAATAGATTAATGCACCTGCAAGACAGATCATGCTAGTATGCAAAGATTTGATTCGGTTTGTTGGGTTGATGGTATGGGAGGAGCTCAAAGCTATACTTTTTTTTTTTTTTTGAACTTTCACTACATAATAGCAGATACTGCTGTCATCTAGTATTGGGATATATTGAATC
Organism: Rhea americana; assembly: GCF_003343005.1. NCBI lineage: Eukaryota > Metazoa > Chordata > Aves > Rheiformes > Rheidae > Rhea > Rhea americana. Next base: position 2,487,358 of record NW_028186890.1, read on the forward strand.
CAAGTGACACAGCTGACAAGAGTTATGTGGTTTCAAGAGCTTGTGTGCTTTATTGCTCACATTGGTTCCTAGGACAGAGAAAAGGGGATCTCAAAGGACTGTAAGTCTTCACTGACACTCCTCGTGATACTGTCTCCTTGTATTAGGGAAAGTGAAGGTGACAGGCAGAGTACCTGCCCATCACGAGTAGGGCCGGTGTGAGATGCTTCAGATATTCAACCATCTGACATCCGTCCTAGCTGAGAGTCAGTGTCCAAGAGGGTACAGAAAAGAATGCAACTGGCAACAGTTTCAGACAATTTTCCTTCTTGTTATCCACATGCCTGTAGAAAGTCAGGAAATGTCACTTAAGGGAAACATTTTGAATTCTTTGCAGATTCTCACTAAAACAAAGATTGGATTAAAAAAAACAGCATAAACTTCATTGCGTCTCTCTTAGACAAAGCAGTCTGAAGAGGCTGCTGAGAAAACTGYACAAACTGGCTCTATTCAATTTGCCTTGCAGTGGTAGATCTAACAGCTGCCAWATCACAACATTGCCTCCCACCAGCTGTCATGCTGTCAGCGAATACACGTGACAGAAGGTGCAAGTTAAGCAGATTTATCCACAATGGGGACATCAGGAAGGCATCCAGCTACCACAGTGTGATGAGTGTTGTGGATAGATGAGGCAAGTTAGCAGGGACACAGATACTGCTGGTTCTTAGGCCTGCTGAGTCAGAATTAATAGGCTGCATTTAGATAGTTTGGACTTGCTTTGCTTTCCTATTGTACTCCTGCAGCCTGATGCTCTCTCTCACTGACTGCAGAACTGATGCAGGTCTGAAAACAACAAGTGCAAATATAGAAGGCACATTTCACCATCGACAAGTTTCTGACAAATACCTGTCACTGTCTCTGACTGCACACAAGTTGCTTCTATATCCATACGCAATGCCCAGATCTATAGCTTTGGTCTCAAGTGCCTAGGCTGACAGTGGATTAGTTTAGAATGACTCAGACTGAACAGTCTTGGTTTGAACCAAACTCCTTTAAACTTAGCTACTAAAGTCAGAATCATTCTGGTTTTAGTTTGTGGGTCTGAGGGTGTAAGTTTATCATCTTGGTTTAAGAAAAGGTTTCAAGACATTATCTTGCTTCTCATGTTGCACTCTAGGGCACCGAAATTGTGTAGCCCTGTTGCGTCATGTGAGACTGAATTGGTTTAAAATGACTGGCCTCTCACACATCACCCTCGTAGCGATTCTGCTCCTTTTATTTCAGCGGTTATTTGACTACAGCGTTACTAATTCCATTAGCTCTGTTGCTAGTGCACTGTCACATAGATTCTGCATGAGGTTTCACACATGTATGACATTATGAGCCTGACAATTTGACATCTGCTTAAAACCTATTTACAGGATATTACATGAACCAGGAGAGTTGTATCCACCTATCTTTCAGAGATTAAATCTGTTAGACAAGGACAAGAGGGGAAAAAAAATGAATGTATCCTATGCATAGGGAATGGTTGTCACTTGTTGACTTAATGAAACACATTGTTAAGTACAGTGCTTAAACTCTGTATAAAGCTGCTGAAAACAAATCAGTTAATTGCTATCTGTATGAAGTGCAGAGTTCTCATCTGTAAGATCCAGTACAGAAAGAAGAACAGTTTTGTACCACCTACAAAAATAGACTATGATAATAACAGTAGTGCCTCCTAGTTCTGTTTAGCACTTTTCCAAAATCATTTGTAAGGAAAGTCATTCCTACCATTCCTCTTTTTGCAGTGTTGRAACTGAAGCACAGAGGTCACCCTTAGAAGGATTAATAGTACAGATGAGAAYAGGAAACGCATCGCCTTAGACCCAATGAACTACTGTAGCCATTCAGAACTGCTTTTTTCCAGTATTCAGTAGGAATTCATTGACAAAYCTCAAGCTTCAAAACTCTACCCAGAATATGAGTACCAAGCCAGTTACCCCACAGGGTTTGTCTGTGTTTTAGGTAAGCCAGAACTAAGTTACTCCCTGAGAATACCAGACTTCCTTCTGCAATGCCTGATACTTTTGCCTTCTGCCTTCTAGCTACAAGTCTATCCTAATTGTTTCTGAATGTGCTAACAGAAGAGGGTATTGAGTGTATTTTCATTATCATTGTTTTGTATGATTAGTTTCATATAAGCTATATTTCAAATAATTTTAAATGGTACAGTCACAGTGTTAAAATAATCAGATGCAACTAAGATGTTAAAAAGAGCAATTACATTGCCTTCCAGCTTGTTTGTGTCACGCTTAGATAGCGCCTATTAATGAAGTATGCAAGCACCTCAAAGATGTTAATGAACATATCTTTGCAATCTCATTACAAAATAGAGAAATATTACCACCCTGATTTTACAGATGGGATTCTGCACCAGAAAGATTAGATGACTCACATATGTTTAAGGAGGTTGAGGCAGACCAAGTTATTGCTCAGTTGAAGACTACGCTGTGCTTAGAAAGAAGTTTTGGAAATACAAGTCTAGAATTACAAAAACAAGTTTCCACTTCAGCCCCTAACCTTCCTAACTGCCATCTACCTTGTTTTCTTTGGACTGTAACCTATCATTTCTACTCTTTCTGGCTTTCCTCCCCCCCCACCCCCCTTTCATTCTCATAGGAATAAATGGTCTCAACACCTTTCTTCTGAAATGAAGTGATAAAGGAGCTTCCGAGTGATACCAGCAATAACATTCCATATGTACAGAAGCCTGCAGAGCTTGGGTTTTGAAGGCCAGTAGAAAGGGAGATGCAATAACCAAGGCAAGTAGTAATGCAAATAAGTGCTCACAGTGCAAACTCCAAACACAAGACAAATGAAAGAAAGAGGTAAAAGTGTGGTGAAAATGCAAATATATTTGAATTTCCTTTAAATCAATTTCCTTGACTCTGTGAATAATGTTACCTGAATGTCAAAAACAGTTGGTGGGTATTTGCAAGTCCAGCTAAGCTTGTGTTTTAACATTTTCTTCCTGTTTCAATGTTTTACATAACCTTAATATGATGTCAAAGTTCTGCTAAGGTTAGCAGTGCACAGTATCCCTTTGCTTCTTTCATACCAGCTCAGCTGAAAAAGTTCTGCCCAAGTAGTCGTCACATCCACCATGTAACTACTCTTTCCACCACAGCTTGGGGCAGTCAGTCCTTTTCAGGAGAATCCTTACAGCGGAGTGGAGGCATGTATGCTTTATGCTTGACCTGAGATTTGGGATATTACAAAACATATTCCAAACATTTCCAACAGACTCACCCAGGCTCCACTTTGTGCAGTTAGTGCATGTATATTTAATGTATATAGATATATAGTGGTGAATAATTCAAGATTGATATACTTACTACAAGGGATACGCGACCTTCTCATTTGATCTGCTTGGTAAAATTATTTTCCATCATAAAATTTACAGGAATTATGTGCAATTTAAATATTTAATAATATCAGAGACATCAACATCTATTTTCCTTTGCAAAAAAAAAGACTTAATTACTTAGTTTAGAATGATGAAGCTAAAGACAGAATTGTTTAAGTTAGAATTAACATGGGGCAGGCAGCTCTYACAAAACAGAATTTTTTTTCAGCATCCTGCATACAGTATAAACTGTGTGCATTTTTAAGTGCAAAACCAGTTAGAAAAATAGGTCCACAAAAATTAATGTTATCAAGTTTGGTGTTTATTTCCTTAATGATTCTGTGCATGATTTGGCTGCAAATTCTACATAATCTCTTAGTTGCTCCTCCTTTTTAAGGAAGAAAAAAAAAAAAATCCTTTCCCTTCCACAAAGGGAAGTGCAGCAAAATGCCCTCTTTTGCTTATGATACATAAAACAGGAGTAAAACAGCTGACTGTCCTATCTGGAATTAAGATTCAATATATTTGATACTAACATTTGATGTATTTATTGGTATCTCTGTTCAGGAATCTGATCAGACTTTTAGGGCAACTAAAGACACAGAAGGTTCATAGGCTGTGTCTACAGAAGCAAGCGCATACAGATCCAGATTTTCTGGCTGTGTTTTCAGTTCACCTGTGGGAGCCAGCTCTGCTCCAGAAGCCACAGACAGAATAGCAGAGACCTGTGGCCAGAATTCCCTTCACTGCCTTCTAATAGGGTAAAGACACTGTGCTACACGATTCCTGGATGAGAGTTAGATTACATCTATCCACTCGACTTGTGAGTAGAACAAACTCTGGTGTTACTGTATTTATCAATGTAAACCTGCTCACAACTTCCCAGGATCTAAATTAAAAGAATCCATTATATTCCTTCAATCTAATTGCAAAACACAGGCAATAAAATTTTACCAGATCTTTGCTACATCATTCCCATATCTTCCGAGCTGTGCTATAGCAATTCTTTCTAAGATGATCTCCAGTTTTACTTAGAAGACTAAAAATGAGAAAAAGCTACTTTCCTAGTAACACTTCTAAACCATACTAAGTGCGTCAATCAGCCTGAAGACTTCAGTCTTTTGGTCTTTTATTGCTTCACTAATTAGATTAAAAAGCACTCCCCGCTACTAGAAATAGTCTCATAGAGGTACTTATGTCCTGTGTTCAGCTCACCACTTAACCCTCCTTTTGTGTTTACTAGCTGAAGGCCATTATCAAGTCAGACTGAAGATAAATGGCCACTACCAGCAATCAAGACAATAATGTCTTTCCTATGCCTAAGGGAAACAAAAATTGTAAAGGCCTCTTAGAGGGAGTCAGTGTACATGGCAGTCTGACCCTTCATGATGACAATAAAGACTAGCCCCAAATCACATCTGATATTTGATAGAACACAATTCTTCCATTGAAAGAAGAGCTTTGACTGTTCATTTGATCCCTGGCACTTGTAAATCTTTTTCTATACCCTTTTYATCTTCACCCGTGCTGGCTAAGCATTAGCCCTTCCTGTCTTCCTCAATATGGCAAAACCAATGGAAGTGTATAATTATACCTATGCGGATTTCATTCTGAAATCAGAGATAAACACACACAAAATGGCAATCTTGGACCATGTTTTGCTTGAAGGAAATAGTTGCACAGAATCTTTGGTCAGACTCACACACACCTCTCCCCCCGCTAAAGACCCACAGATAGCCCTCTTGAAAACTTTTTTAAGTGCTTAGAAATAACCTATAAAAAATATTTGGAAAGCCTTATTAGAAGATATATCCCATTTCCTCACACTGGGAAGGAACCATTTCAAAAGGTTTAGTTTATGCTGTTACCTAATTGTAAATAAATAAATTAAATAATATAATAAAAAAAAATCAGAGATAAATACCCTGAAAAAAAACTTTTCCATAACCAGGAAGTGCTCATGCTTGGAAAGTTCCCATGATAAGCAAATAAGATCTTTATCCTCCTTCCCTATTACTCCCATCTGAACCTCCTCAAGCCATAATAAATAATTCTTCATCCACTCAGGTGTTCAAAGTATTTGTAGACAGCTTCCATATCTTTTAACCAGTCTGTTTTTTAATATAGCTTCCTTTAGCTTTCTCAATCTCATGCTACTGTTTCACTCTTCCCACACAGTACTAACATAAAAAGCCTCAGGTCAACATACTTCCACTGATGCAGTCAGCACAGGGATCAGGTGCACAATCACCCTTAGCAAACGTAAAAAGCCTGTTCTGTTCTGTCACCATCACCAACCCAAGGCAAAGGTTATAAAATCATTGTTCTTCAGCGAAGAACATGCRGGGAAAAGTGTTTCAAAGTAGTTCTTTACAAGATGCTTCACCTTCTTTGCTTGATTCATTCATAACTCATTCAGCTGGGCTCTCAGCCTTTGCTGAGCCTAATGTCCAAGACAAACATTAAACCTTCATATTTTGCTTAAAGATCACTATCTTGCTTTGTTTGTCAAAAAATGCAGACAGCACCTTACTGCAAATTCACATTTGCTGTGAAACATTGCTTCATCCATCCAAGCAAAGTYAAAAACAGTATAACTAGATATATGTACCTGAGTAGCAAAAGCAGTGGGTATACAAATGCACTTTATAAACAGAAAAAGTAACTACTAAGTAGCAAAAGATCACATTATAACCTTCAAATTTATCACAACCTACATATTCCCTTGCAAAAAAATCCATTTGGTTTTGAAAAATCCATTGAAATACTAAGTGACATTGGAACACACTTCTCTCTAAAAGATGCTATAAAATTAATAAAACCAAATTACCTGATTAAGGAAAGAACACAGTATGACAGCTACTAAACCAAAATGGTGGTGAGAAGCCTCAGTTGCTGCTTCTGCTCCCCACACTGCTGCACAGAGCTGTACAAACATCCTGATCCCCACTGCCCCAAGGCCGTGCCCTAATGCCTCCCTCCACCCTGTGCAGCCCCAGTTTGATACCTCACCTTAGCCCTACCACAGCTACCCAGCTCCACTCCAGCAGCACCATCCAGGTCTTCAGCGTGAACAAGTGGAAATGGGCTGCCAGCCACAGCAGGGGTTGTGGGGCAGGTGGAGCCACTCAGGGCAATTAAGGCAATTAGTGCCCCTGGGGCTCTAGCCCCTTCCCTAGTTTTCTTGTGCCTCAGCTCTCCTGTTCTGAAGAGAACTAAACAGCCTCAGGACCGTGGATGAAAATAGCTCAACAACTCCCATCATTGCCTTCCACTTCAGTAGGTTGCTGTCATTAATTAGCAAAACAAAAATTATCACTACTGTGTTGTACACTAATAAACACTACGGTAAAATTCCTTTCTGGAAGCTGCAATCTTTATTTTGTGTAGTACTAATCATTTTAATTTCATTTCACCCTCCAGGCATGTATAATTCAGCTACTTGTGGTGGAAGAGGCTAGAAATCATCCTGCAAAGAGCAGAATTATTCCACAATTAGAGGAGGAACAAGTAGGTCAAGAGCAGTTGGACAGGGTCCTACTATCTCTTGGCAACAGCAACAAAAACAAAAACAAAAGGAAAAGAAAAAGTTGCTTTTCTCTACTTAAAAGAATAGAGAGAATACTTTATTCTCAAGAAATGCAGATTTTTATTTTAAATGATCAGCTGAAGCAGTTTGTCTTGCACATGAATAAATATATTTGCATGAATAGCAGCTGCTTGCTAGTTTTCATGGGGATGCTTGGGGTGCTAACAAAAAGTGATGCAAAAGGGTTAAATAGAAGCCAATTAAGTTACACATAAATTATTTCTTTAATGCTGTAAATGTTTGCTTCTGAAACCAGCAGCGTTACAACAGAGATATTTGTCTCTGTAATTTCCATGCATTTGGGATGATCCCCCAGACCTCACTTCTTAAGTTACAATCTTAAAGACCTTCCAAGGAGCATGTCAGCATCACATTTTCTCTAAGATAAAGTGATTTCCATAATATTTAAGTCTTCCAGGCTTCCAGAAACTCTTTCATTCTGAAGGTTAATGTCTGTTATACATTTCATTTCTGTGGTACATTTAAGTATAGCATTGGAATTGTAATGGCCTTTCTTGTGACACAGACTTCCTTCTATATCCAAGCACCACTTAATTAGTGACCGTATAGTTAGGAAACGTATATAGTTAGGAACATAGAATACGAACCACATGGTTAAAGAAACACACACAGCTCTTTCTTGGAGGGCATTAAACTAACCACACAACATTTTAGCTCAACAGGTATCTTCTACAGCTGATTTAAAGCATTGGCCCTATTCAGGCCCATGGAAGCRTTATGGCATTGTGGCGCTCCAGCGTCAGAACTGCATCCTCGGGGAATCTCTTAAAGCACCCTGCAGTTTTTCCAACTACATGTTTACTGTGGGTGCTTCATAGCTAGGCAGCCTGGCTTCATGCCTCACCCATCTCCCAACCTTTTCTCAGAAGGGAACCCAGAAATACATCACTTCTCCTTTTTCATTAAATGCAGCCTTTAGTAATTCCAGTGTACCCTGAATCATGCCTTTCTTTGAGAACACCTTTGGGCATGAATCTAAATAATACTAGTCTTGAAGTCAAGACATATTATAGAATTTAAAAGATCTCACTCTTCTCAGTACAGAAAGGAATTTCATACAAAATATTTCTAATTTTCATTGCTGCCACGCAATCAAAAACTGCCTGAGAAAGAGCCATAGGGAGTCAGAAATTCAGAAAAATAGGGCTTATATTATCTGAAGGGTAAGTCCCAAATTTTAAAGTTCTCTTCACGGATATCTTCAGGGGTTTGGTATAATTATACATAGAAGAGAATCTTTGGGACAGTAGTTTCTATTTGTGCTTTCTCCTGTAACCTTTAAGATAATCTTTGTTGCTTTTCTTATGGCCAAATGAATTCAGTAATTATTTAATGTCATTTTTGTTTTTGCTGGGTTTTCTGTTTCTGTTATTTATTTATTTATTTCCTTCAGGAGACATTTTACCAACTTTTGGAAGTACAGAGATAGCCGGGGGGGAGGGTTTCTTTCAGCTGAGCACAGCCCCAGCATCAAAAGGATATTATCATGGAATAAAATTGCTACAAGGAAAATACTATTTATGGACCCTCTGGYCCTACAAAGCTGCAGTGATAAGAAATGTCACTGTGGCATATTGTGCTGAATAATAAACATTCTTTACCTACCCGCTTTTAAAGTGCAAGGAGCTGGGGCTTCTATCTTCTATTCTATCATTAGAATAGAAAAAGACATTTTGGCCTCTCTTGTTGGAAATGCACTCAAAGATTCCTGCTAATTAGATTTGTGGTAGTGGAAAGAGTGGCAAATTCGGAGAATATCTATATTATGCACATGAAATATAGTTTGTCCATTTTAATTACATAAGTTCTAAATATAACCCACTTTAATTCCAGAAGCTAATTAAAAATGAAATTAGTTAACATTGCTGTGTGACATCATTAAATAAATTGTTCATATAAAAATGCAAAAAGCCCTATAGGAAACTTGGTATGTATTTACCGGGATCCTTCTGTGATGTTAATGACGAACAGAGCAATAGTGTTCTGCATGCAAATAAATTTACCCACAGGAAACCTTTTTGGCATCTTCAGGGATGATCTTGCCTACACAGAAAGTTACAGCAGCATAAGGTAAGGACTAATAAAGCCCTGTAGCTATCCTGATAAAACTCTTAAGCTAAACCAAAATAAAATGCCTATACAGAGAATAAAACTAGCTATGAATGATCTGCCCATACGACAGCAGGGTCATGATTTGAAATACATATGAGATGAAATTACTCCAAAGTTATTACTTGCTGATATCATTACATCAGTCACCACATCACACATACAAGACTTGTAGCTGTGATAGAAGACCTGTGCCCGGGTGTYGTAAATCTTTTATGATTTCGGCAATTCCTGTTTTTTATCATTTGTCAGGATTGTGACTGCACATCTCTCCCACACATATGTTTCCATCCCAGAGTTGATATTACGCTATCTGCCTAACACCTCTATTCTTGCAGTGCTTCTCTCTCTGCCCAGAAAGCAGCTRGTGGATTTGAACAGGGTAGAGGCTGATGAAAGGAGCTAATCTGGAGTGCAGAGAAGAGGGCAGTCCAAAAGCTCCCTGTACTGGGGTCAACACTGTGGATGGAGCTCCCCACATGCAGTTCTGAGTCCCACAGACAAAATCAGTCAGCATGCTTTTTAATTAAATAACTAATTATGCTAGTTTAACATCTCATAAATGACTTTGGTTGCTGCTGGTATCCATTTTTATTTGTTCTATTTCCTTTTCTTGTTGCTTTTTTACATTGGTCCAAAGGCAGCACCATAGAAGAGGGCAGCAGGAAATCTTTATTAACATAACTCATACAAAATCATTTTTCCATAAACATGATATCAGAATGACAGAACACAGACAAATAAGAATTCAATAGTGTGTACAGATAAATTCACTCATATGTGAAACAAAGATATGTTTGTAATTCTTTTTTAATATGGTGTTTTTTTCTGTTCAGAGATTACACAAGCATTTATATAGGCAATACTCCCACAGTGAATGAAATCTTCTGTTTCTGTATATTGTCATATGCAAAATTTGGAAATTCACTTTACTTCAGTTTAATTACACAAATGTGTTTGTGGAAGTGAGCTCAAGAGGAAAAGGCACATAAATAATATGAATCCATTTGAAAATATGATGAAAATACCTGGGAAACCTATTTGTATTTTTGGCTCAATTCTGTACAGCACAGAACTCATTCGTAAATACCTCTAATGTCTGCTTTGTAAAAAGGATTATTCTTCTCAGTAAATAAAATTCTGCTTGATATCCTATCTAATTTTACACTTTATTTTTGGCATAGTCTAAACATAGAACTGGTGAGAAAATAGGAATAGTGCTTCAATTTTTCCATTTCTTGAGGTTACAAATACGAGGCAAACTAGAGACAATTCTAAGAAAAGCAGTGATTTGGGGGATGCAGCAAAGACAATTTTTCTGAAGAAAGTTTATTGCAAGAGCAGGGCCAAATTCTGACCCGTAGTTCTGCTTCATTTTAGCCATCCTAACTGCACAGAGAGAACATTATCTGGCTGAAAGCAGTCAGTTGAAAATGCTTCTAAATGAAATGGCACGAAGCCCTTTAGCTGACTGTTATGCTGAATGCCTTTCTGGGTATATTGAGATGGTGAGCACAACATGTTAGAAGCGTCTGAGAGAAGGGAATATAACTTTAAAGTGTTCCCAGATTTTATTACAATTCATGAGATGAAATTTAGTTAAGAGAACTTTAGGAATATTATTGAGCAAATCCTCTTAATTGTGTGAGGAACCAGAAAGAAGATGACTCTCCCAAAGAAAGGACGGAAGTATCATCATTTCAGTAGCTAAACATAAATGAAGAAAACACTTGAATTCCCTTAAAGGGATGAGGAATGAACTAGAAGGCCAAAAGACAAAACTAAGAACTCTGCACTGACAAAAAAATAAGCAAGACAAAAGTATTTCTGAAGAAAAGTAACACTGCTTTGCCAGTTATGCTGTTTGAAAGCAAATGTGGCATATTAGATCTCTGAATGGACAGGACTTTAAYTCCTGCCTGTCAATATGCATTTTGTTTTTTGAGATTCAGTATGGCACACCACTGTATCATATAAAATGAGTTATAGCATGATCATTTAGTCACATGGAGAGTTAAACACTGACGTATAGCTCTAACTCATGCATGAAAGAAGACTATAAACAGCCCTCAAAGAACTGAAACAAGAGCTGAGATGGATTTTAAGGAATACTTAAATTTATTACAGAAGTCAAGTCACAGTGGAAATGATTTTCCATCATTTCTAGGGATAAGTAAATGGATGAAACATGAGGAGTTGCTGATTTTGGGTTCTTGTCCATCTCTKTAAGGACTCAAGCCAGATTTTGGCATGACATTTGAGATGGTCTTTGTCAAAGCCCTGAGTACACCAACAGACTCAGTTGCCCTGACCAGCCTGTCAAGGCTTGGTTTCCCATATTCAAGGGCTGCCCTGATATGGGGCACCTTGAGTCAGACTTCTGTGAAAACATCTAACCTGTGAGAATGAACTGTGAGAAGCCCCATTGGGGGCCTCCACCAATGTACCACCCTTTGGTTTGCGATCTGCATTTCAGCTCATGCTCTTGTCCTTGGGCCCACATCCCAACCTGTGTTGCAGGTGTGCTATGCTTGGCCATGTTCCTTGCTGGTCCTGACCTTGCTTTGTGGACTTGATTCCTTTTCTTGACCTCAGACCTGTCTCACTGCTACAGACCTGACTGGCAACCACAAGACTAGTGCCTGACCCTGGTTAGTGTCAAGGCTCTGCTCTGCTCTGCTCTGCTTGTTCATGAATTGTGAGACTGTGCCCGAGTTAAAGGCCGCTGCCCTGCCTGTCCTGCTGTCACCTCGGGCTCCCAGCTCACTTTTCTTTGTGGGACTGCCCACTCTTTCTGCTTCCTTAGAAGTCTTGTGATGAGCGCAGAAAAAGAGAAGATATAGGACCTAGACATCTGTCTTTGCTAAAAATATGGCATATCCCTAACATTTAAGTTTGATATGGATGATGTCARTGTTAAGTCATTTCATAGTTGGATCACTCCACTCCTAAGTTTTGGACCAGCAATTTCAGAAGAAGAGGGAATCCTTCTTCTRTTCTTGTTCTAGTCTGTAACCTGTACTCTTACTGGTTAAACAGATGGTGCTTTATAGTTTCAGATATTCTGGTCAGGGGTTAAAGTAACTTTTGCTCATGTAATGTAAGTACAGCACTTTAAAGTCCCTACAACCATATAAATGGAATGTAAGTCATAATCAGAGTCATTAAAGAACTATGTAGAAGGGTCACAGATTCATCTACTTTTTAAGGAGACTTGAAGCCTCTCTTTTATAATTTGACGATTTTAATCCTCTATTACTCTAAGCAATTTTATTGTTCTTGATGTATTTTAACTGCATAGTTGTGAGGTAATTAGAAGATTTTGTTGAGCAGCACCATAAAAATAAAATGCATTCTTATCAAACTGTTACCTCCAGTGCTAGCTACTGAAAGCTTGATGGGAAATTTTCACGAATCTCCCTGTAGGTTTCCARTTGACAATGGAATTGTTTCCCTCTGTTAAAAGATGCCTGCAAACTTCCACTGTTTGGCAGTAGGTATTACTGTGGTTATCACATTTATTTAAATTAAAAAAAAATTTTTTTGTCAATAATAATACTTTGGTGTGCTGTATCTTTTACACTGTTCATGGTGTTTCTCCCTCACTAATGAATTCTAGAGCTTATCATAAGGGCTATATTTTCTGGCAGTTATCTAATTAAGAGTTGAATGCCCGAAACATACTGGTATATTTCAGAATTCATAAATATTTCCTATATACAAGGAAATTCTAATTCCTTCCTATGAGTCACAAAAGGGAGACTGTGATTCAGAATGCTAAATTATTTTTACTTTGAGATATAGTATATACTCGGAAGAAAATCTTCACATAGTTTCTCTGTCAGTGTTGCTTCCTGCTACCCTGGTAGCAGGGCAAAGTTTGCTTTCTTCCAAGGAAATTAGCCATGACATAAGTCCACCGCACATCCTGCTGGTTCCTTATAGATAGGTCCTGTCAATATATGTACAAGTCTCTTGCCTTTCCACATTCTCTTCTTCTGCAGCTGCTTATGTATGCTGCCTTTGAAACCTTTGATCTGTTCTTCATCTTTTGTCACATTGATTTTTCCATTACAAATGATCACAAGGGCTGGGCAAAGTGCAGAACATTTGGTGGTCTATTTTGTTTCAGATCAGCATTTGAAAGAAAGTGCTCCTCTAATGTCTTGCCTACATATCATTGTAATGCGGACAAAACAGCACTCCTACAGTTTCTTGTCACCTATTGGCTACATAAACTGTACAAACATGCTAATCATAAGGGAAGTAACATACTTGCTAAAGAACCAAGCATGTGTATTTTGCATTCCTAATTATCCACAATTAAGACAGTAAACATAAATGGGCAGACTTACGACAAATGAGAAGAAAATGCTTATTGCTATATGAAATTGTTCAGTTTCTAGACATTTCAAATGTGACTGATTCCAATAGAGAAAATATTTCCCTATATGCATACTATCTGCTTTCCAACAGTCACCTGCTAAGGAAGAGTCAGATTTGTCCTCGGACAGCTCTCTTGGCACAAAGCTAGAAAGTATTTGAGCCTGACATGCCTCCTACATGGTACACAACACACACTGTGGATAAATAAGTCCCAAACAATGTGACGTAACCCATTTGACAAATAAAAACACAATCAGCTAATGGCAAGGGAAATAGACCTACTAGAAAACAAGCTGATCCATTTTTTCTAGATGTAACACTAATTACAAAACAAGGTCTCTCAACCTGGTAAATCACAGCTCAGCCCTGAATGCTTATTGGCCATAGGGTAACTGTCTAACAAATCATTGCAATGTAACGTTTTCAGATCTAATAATTCCTTCCAATCTATTCTCTTCTTCCCTCTGCTGTGTGTAAGCATCCTGTTATCATGTCTCGTCCAGAAGAGTGAGACTCTAGACATTAGCATATGAAAGTGTACTGTGATTAATTTTACCTGTTGCAGGGAAAAGAAATTGTTTTATTAGGAGAAAGGATTTATGGATTTGGCCAAGTTTAGCTGCTTTGCAGTATTTATCTGATACAGAAGTGATAATCCTCTTTGCGCTTCCCTTCCTCCTTGTGCTTCAATGCAAGATGAATGGACATGATACAGAAAAGGATATTATAATCCCTCAGATGAAAGGAAGAAGATTCCAGGGGACCAATGAAGAAAGAAACTTGTACCTACAAATATTCATTCTGCTATTTGTCCTTTCTAAGAGTCCTACATGTTATTCAGTGAAATTTCAGTTTAAAATTAAGAAGAAACCTTGCAGTGCAGCAAATCATCAATTATGCTTACTGGAATATACAGATATTTTGATATCTTTTATAGAAGCTGCATGGCCTCTGAATCCTCTGTACTTTTTGTTTGAATCTTTCTGACATATGCTAAACAAATGCTATGCTTAACTGAAAGGTCTTTTTTTTCCACAGAAGGCTGAAACAGTGAAAATTCTCCATGTTATTGTGTCTTTTCATCATATTATCAGACTAAATATGACCCTGAATTCATCTCAATTATTCATACATGTAGTGCAGTGGGCTCACTCATGCTGTTGTATAAACAGTATTTAGCTCAACTCTAGGAGTTTAAGTTCAGAAAAATTTTAAGTAAAATATGATTATTATAGTTATAGTTTTAGAAACAGAGATTAAAATCAAGAGATGTGTGATCACCTAGTCAAGACAGGGATGAAAGTAGAACCTAGGTTTCCTGCTAGAAGCTGGCTGAATGGTTGTCTGCCCTGTAAGAAAATTCTGCCTTCTAGGAAAGAAAGGAGTCCATGTTTTGAAGGAAGAGAAGCAATTTCAATAATTTCCAATTATGGATAAATAAAATTCAAACCAAAATATAAAAATATTGCTCCAGATGCTTTGCTTATAGAAAAAAAAAAAGAGAAGAAAAAAAGAAAGAACTCGAGCACCCAATCTCATATATAGTTCCCAGTGCTTCTCATTTCCCAGGTCCTTCTTCATCCCTACTGGGGAACAAAAGGAGTTCCCTTCTTGCCCTGAAAGAAGTGTTGAGTTATTTGTTGAGTTACAAATGAGCTAGRATAGTTTAAAATCTTGAGGTCACCAGGTTCAGAGCTATCTAGGACCACATGCTAGGTGCCCAGCCTAAGAAATAGCTCAGATCTCAAATGCAGGTAATCTGCATAGTGCCATCTCAGGCCAGATCTCTGACCACTTTCAAGTATTTTGGCAAAGACCCTGGATCCTAGACACATATCTAACTTGAGCTTTAGGTTTCCCTAATGAACATGTGAGTCTCAGACACCATAACATCAGATGCAAAGTAGTACCCAGACTCCCATGCAAATTTGCAGCTATGCAAGTAGTGTTTGAATATGATTTATTGGAAATATTTAAAAGTTAATTTATTTTCAGTGGACCTTTCTGATTTTGATAAATCTGAAATTCTGTTTAAAATATATTTTGTCATAAAGGAACTAACTCTTTACTCGTGGCTCTTTAGACACTATATTTGCATATTATTTACACTGTCTGAGATATGAAGACTAACAAGGTTTCATTATTTTTTAATTTGGACTTAGTGAAGGAGACTCTAAATATAATAACTTCTATTTGTACAGTAAATTTCAGACTACCTTGGTAGGAAAATCTCTTCTACACATGAAAAATATCTTGATGAAATATTTAAAATCTTTAAGAAGAAAAAGTGTTAATCATCTTAAAGAAAATTATTGTATAATAAGTATTCCTAAACATTAACTCAATAGGATTTCTTGACCTTCTATATTTCTGTAGGAATGTCTTTGGTACCTAACTAGATCAGTCCAATTTTGGTGTTATTTGCTTCAGTAACATCTGAGTACTGCTGAGAGTCAACTTTTAATTGCAGAAAAAGAATATGGACTTTTTTACTCAATGTCAGCAATCAACTCTAATCATATATTGCCACAGAAGGTTCCCAGTGCAGTAACATGTAGCATCAAGAGCTAAACCTCAGAGCAAGATGAAAACAAGTATCAAAAACTGTTTTGATTTTTACTATTGAAATACTGGCCATGTACATTCTGTCCTCAATTTGTACCAAGGTGCTGTGTTGTTTTTAAACATACTCGAGGTACACTCTTGAGTTATAACTGGAGTTAATGCTGTTCTTAAAACAAACAGAGGACAGAATTAAGCATCTTCCCACTCTGTGTGATCTTTGACAATCTAATGCCATATTTGTATAACATTGTGGAGTTTCTTTGCTATTAAAGATATACAGGAAAAAATGTATTGTCTAGTTATCCTTAACTAAATTTCACAAACACTATATCCTTGACAGGGCTTATAACTTCTGACATTACCTGCAGCAGTGTGTTGGTCTTGTGCATGTACGAAACTCTCAGGAAAGAATCATCACTTTCAATCATCTGCTGTTTCACATGTCCTTCTCTACACCATTCTGTGCCTGTTAACATTTTTATACTGTAAATAACATTAGGAAAAGCTATTTACACTTACAACATGAAGCTTTTCAGATTATTATTATCTGCAGTTGCTAGCTAAGCCAAAGAATGGCTTAGAATGGTGCATCACACCACTTAGACTTGATGATTCCTGTTACTCTTTTAAAAAACGTTCATCCATCAAGGGTGAGAAGCAGAAGAAGGGACAAACTGGAAGAAAGATCTTCGAAAAGTTATTGGGATGAAAGGTAGAGAYATGGAACTGGACTCTATGGAATAATGTTATCTGTTCATGAATTATGTTCATACATTATCTAACAATGTTATTTAATACATTTTAAGAAAAAGAAAATTCAATACTTTGTCATATTGGCAAAATCAGTCCTCTGTTTTTCTGACTTTGGTATTGGTCTCATAACGCATTTGATGTAAAGATACTCTTTTAAAAATGTATCTGCCTTGATTGTTACCCTTTGGTATTCTTTATCACCAATATTACATGAAATAGCTCTCAGCTTTAAAAGTGTTGTAGTTCACTGTGCTATACTTTGTGCTAAACATTTTGATACATTTATCAGATCTCATTTTTTATTTTGATATCTTTTTTTTTTTTTTGCTGCTGTGATTGTAATTTCCCTTTAAAAGAACTTTTTACTTCTGTTTGTTAGTTTTCTATGTATTCTGAAACASAACTGGGCTCAAGGCCATATTCAAGCACAAACGAATTTAGTAAAGTTCAGATCCAGAGCTAAACTTTCAGGCCTTAGGCCATTTCTCCTCTCTCCTCACCTAACTCCTTGCCTTCCTTCAATCAAGCAAAGTAACAACTCTTTGGGACCTCAGGAGCAGAGACTTGCTTAGTGAAACAGCTACATGAAATGGAGTATCAATAAATGTTTAAAATGGTGAGGCATGTTCAGAAATCCTGGGACAGGCTTTAAAGTTAGAAATAWTTTTTTTTTGATATCTTATTTTTTGTTTTCAAATGTTTAGAAGTCATCTAGGCCATGTACTTAAACTTTTCTCTAAAATAAAGAGAGTGAGCAAAATCCTTTTGTTTTTAAGTGAATATTAAGATTTTTCTTTAAATGATTAAGATTCTGTAACAAGGTAGGCAAGAGAGGGCCGGATACTGGTGGAGAGAGACACTCAAAGATCATCAGGGATTAAATAGGATAGGTTTAATAAAGGACTTACGCTAAAAGCTGCATGGGGAGCCCCAGGAACCACGAGGAGGGGTCGCCGATGGGAGGTTGCTGGAGGCACAGGTCGGATGCACGGGTCAGATGGACAGGGAGGACTCGACTCGTTGTTCGTAAGGGCCCCTTAAATCTACTAGAACTACTTCCTTATCTCAGCTGCGCTAACCTTAAGCAGCTTCTGCCCAGGAAGCAGCTAGATGTTGTTGACAAAATGGAATATGCATGCCTGGCCCTGATGCGAATTTGGTTAGTGTGTAGTTTCACATGCTGGGCCTGCTACTCTGCCAGTCACTGACTGCTCGYCAGATCTTCCGCAGGTGTTCTCACTGTAGATTCTTGTGTGCTCACTTGACCGAACTCCCTAGAGCTGAAAACATTAAAAAGTGCCAAAAAATATCGCAATAAAATGGCAAGAGTTGAGAGTATAGAAATTGTTTTGACTCAGAAGTCTCTACTCTGATTTTGATTGGAAGACTATGGATTTGAGAGAGAAGTCACTGACTTTTTAATTTATTTCTACTTTTTCTGTTCTCTAGGGATGGAAGATTACTGAAAAAAAAAAAAAAATCTGTCACTGATAGTTTTCTAGATGCTGAAAGTGACAGTTGAAGTAATGATGCCTAAAGTTGATATGCAGTAAATGACATACTCAAAAAAATTGCTTCTCTTCATCTGCCTATTTTTCAACATTTATAGTAGTAGTGTTTGATTTTCTTTAACTGGAAAAAGACTTTATATACTATGATGCTTAGAAAACTGATTTAGAATGCATGAATCCAAATTCAAGTCCATTCTGCAAGTGACCCATGGTGGCCTTAGATGAAAATCTCTGTGCTATATGTAAAGCAACAGGAGCCTCCGCGTCCTGCTCTATATGCCAATGCCTCAGCTAATAGATGACACATACATACATTTATTTTGACAACACAAAGCCGACTTTGGTTCTGAATAGGTATCTTAGCATAATTCTGATTTTTTGCAAACACTCTCAGAAGTTTTCTTTTTAGTTCTGCTGTAGAACAAAAAATTTCAGAATCGAAGACATTGTCACAGAATCGAAATGTCAGCTCTGGTTAGCAGATGCACACTTCATCTCCTTGTGCCCCTTGTTAATAGTTCTTTGTAGAAGGAGTTGATAATGAGACACTATTCATATGGCACTTTGGAAAATGTATAAATGTTATCTTTTATGGGACTAAAAGGAGTTTCTTGGGCCAGTATGAAATGAACACACTACTGTAATGAAAAAAGACTTCAGTAGAGGGGATATAATGACTGTAAGTCTGGAGAAGAATTATCATTATGAAAAAATGCACTCACTCTTCCCAATAATTCTCTTTCACTAAGGCAATCTTTGGCATAACGCTTTTTTACCTTGGCAAATCTACCTAGGCTTCCCACCTTTACAAATCTTGTTCCCCCAAGACAATTCTGTAATGAGAGTGAAGTGTTTTTATTATTGCTTTTGTTAATCATGCTTCCTGCATCCTGCAAAGTGCTTCTTATTCTAAGCTGTGCCAGAATTATTGGAGGATTAATCAATACCTTTTACCAATCATGATCACAGCTGTTAATCACAGGTGTAATTACCAATTGATTAATTAGTGTAGCCCTGCTCAAAAGTCAAGACTCATTAAATTTCCAGTACACTTAACTTTAAATTCAGCCCAATATCCGCAACGTCTACAATTACATTTCAACTACTCTAATTTATTACCCATTGCTTTTTAAATAACTTTTATTTATTATATTTTTTCCAGTATCTCAAGCTGGATTCCTAATCTATATATAGCTTCTTATTGTATACCTACTCTAAATATAATAATTCATTACAATTCCTAATAAATAATTATAAGGTCCATGAAAACGCAACATGCACATGTTTAGGGACCTTGCTTTGAATTACCCTTTCAGCATGATAAATGTCTTAGCCAAAGAACAACATTTGGGTATATTCTAGCAGTTGATAAACTGAAGTTATTTGCTTTCTTCTGCTGTTGGGTGCAATTTATATTAGCAAAACAGCATTTCATTCTATTAATGAGGGTACTGCCTTATTTTTATTGGACAGTGCATGCTATGTAACTGCTAATTCACTGACCTTTTTTTCTGTGTAGTTTGGGGTAAGAGAATCTGAATCCACTGCTTGGCATTTTAACAGAGTGAAAGGAGTTAAACTACCAGTTACAAGATAAACATATTTTCTTTATGCTTTTTTATTACTTATCAGATTTATAAAAACCTATAAAAGAGGCTCTTCTATAAAATAACCAGTATGCCTTCCACTAGCACTGCTCCATTAAAATCAGTCATACTAAAATTCAATGGTCAGTCTTAAAGTCTTGTGTCACCTGCCTGCACTTTGAGACACAGTGCTACTACACCTTCTCAACATTTTGACCTCCTTTAAAGCTAATTTTGGCTGTGTCATGTTACCTTTGTTAAGAGGAAGCATATAATGACACAGCTTCAGTCAGACAGTCTCTTCTTTAATCCATCTTGTTTCTTGAGACCTGTATAATTGGCCCCTGTAACTGTCAGATTACTACAGCCCCTGCGCGAGCTCACTCACTGTCCKAAGCAAGGATACTACTTCAATCCACCCACCAAGCTCTCTCAGTCACGATTTCCACTATAGAGAGTTTAGAGGTTTYATGAAGAAACTGCTATGTCCTTACATCATACAGTCTCTTCCTGTAATCTGGCATTTGATTTTTATGGCCTTGTCTGAATTAGATTTTTTCTTCAGACTGACTTATTGTTTGACTTTGAATAAGACACGTAAGGTCTAATATTTTAAGTACTTATTCAAGTGACTATTCCTTTAATATAGTGCAGCTCCTCATATGAGAATTGGTTTGATGTCAGCAAAACAAGAATTATCTGCACCTGAGTGCCTCAGAATAATTTACAAAAACTGTATAAAATCTGTAACAAGCTGTTGCATCCCATGTGGAGCTCCAGAAGGACAATAGTCCACTGGCCTCAGTGCTTGATTCTCTTACCTGGGAAACCTCGATCCCAGCCACTGGTAGTCTTTAGGACACAACCTCCCCACAATAGCTCTTTGGTAGAGGGGTTTTGTATGATGCCCTTTCAGATAAGTTGAATTCTGCTGCCTCATGCTGTTGGTTCTGCTAATACTGCTGCCCTCCAAAAGCTTCTGCGCTGTTGGACTGCTTCCTCCCAGAACACCATCCATCAGGATCTGGGGCTGGGGTTACTACCTCACTCCTTCAGAGATGTCAGAGTGCGAGGCCCTCAGTGCCTCCCACTAGCAGAGGATCCCAAGAAACCTTCAGCTGTCCTTGACTGAACATCCCACTGTGATGGCTGAAAATGGAAAAAGGAATCCGCTTCTCTCATCTTGCTATGCTCGAGTTTCTCACTTCCAAAACATAGGCTTAAAATGATGTCAGGGCTCTGTAGAGGTACTTGCTGTCTATAGCTATCAGTGTTCTGGAAGTGCTCAGGTACATGGCTGCAAATAGTATACAAACATTTAAATAGATACCATTTGAATGCAAATACTTTTTATTCCAAGGTCTCTCTTCGGCTTTGGCTGCCAGAGCTGGCCAACTGATAGATTTGAAAGAAAGAGCTAGAAGAAGCTTCAACCACAGCCACCCACTTCCCATAGGAGCTGCTTTTAAGCTAAGGCTCTCACCCTTGGYCTCTGCCTATGCCTGGCGATGGACCCTACTGGTCCAGGCACTGACCACCCCCTGGCTAGCTTCCTGGCCTGCAGTCAGACCTGCCTCATAACAATGGCCATGCCAAGCCATAGGGGCTCTTGGCTGATCCTGGCTGCTATTGCCAGGCTGCTCTGCCCTTGGTGCTCTAGTAGGGTGGCAGTGGGCCCCACAGGCAAGGGCACTGCCTGCCAGCCCCGCTGTCACCCTCCACTCCTCTTCCCTCTGCCCCTGCTGCTCCCTGATGGTGAGACTCTTCATTTTCATCTGCTTCAGACATAAAATATTCCCCATCTGAGACAGTACAAAGACTGGGCAGCTATAATAATACTAAACACATTTTACTACTTCATTTTTCTAGTAACTCGAGTTTTTACTTGGATTTTGGAATATAACCCCCCTTTTTTTATTGAGGGGGTATATTCCCCCCATGGCTTTTCTGCAAATGACATCTCTCTACTCTGCAGCCAGATTTTCCTTCCCATTTTCTGTACCCATCCTCCTCTCCCCTTTATAATCACAGAATCATAGAATCATAGAATCAGTAAGGTTGGAAGGGACCTCTGGAGATCATCTAGTCCAACCCCCCTGCTCAGCAGGATCACTTAGAGCATGGTAGACAGGGTTTCATCGAGGCGGGCCTTGAAGATCTCCAGAGAAGGAGACTCCACAACCTCTCKGGGCAACCTGTGCCAGTGCTCCGTCAGTCTCACAGGGAAGAAATTCCCCCTCACGGTCAGGAGGAACTTCCTGTGCTTCAATTTCTGCCCATTGCCTCTTGTCCTGTCACACAGGACAACTGAAAAGAGTTTGTCCTCATCCCCTTGACACCCTCTCTTCAGATATTTGTAGACACTGATAAGATCCCCCCTCAGACTTTTCTTCCCCAGGCTGAAGAGGCCCAGCTCTCGCAGCCGTTCCTCATAGGGCAGATGCTYCAGCCTTCTGATCATCCTCATAGCCCCACACTGGACTCTCTCAAATAGCTCCATGTCTCTCTTGTCCTGGGGAGCCCAGAACTGGATGCAGTACTCAAGATGAGGCCTCACCAGGGCTGAGGAGAGCGGCAGGATCACCTCCCTCAACCTACTGGCAACACTCTTCCTAATGCACCCCAGGAGACCATTGGCCTTTTTGGCCACAAGGGCACATTGCTGGCTCATGGTCAGTTTGTCACCCACCTGCATTCCCAGGTCCTTCTCTGCAGAGCTGCTCTCCAGAAGGTCAGCCCCCACCTTGTACTGGTGCCTAGGGTTATTTCTCCCTAGGTGCAGGGCTCTGCACTTGCCCTTGTTGAACCTCATGAGGTTCCTCTCTGCCCAACTCTCCAGCCTGTCCAGGTCTCTCTGAAYRSCAGCACAGCCCTCTGGTGTGTCAGCCACTCCTCCCAGCTTGGWATCATCAGCAAACTTGCTGAGGAGGCACTCTGTCCCCTCATCCACGTCACTGATGAATAAGCTGAACAGGATGGGATCCAGTTCTGAGCCCTGGGGGACGCCACTAGCCACAGGCCTCCAACTAGACTCCACGCCACTGATGACAACCCTCTAAGCTCTGCCTTTCAGCCAGTTCTCAATCCACCTCACTGTCCACTCGTCTAACCCACACTTSCWGAGCTTMTCTAGGAGGATGTTATGGGAGACAGTGTCAAAAGCCTTGCTGAAGTCAAGGTACACAAYGTCCACTGCTCTGCCCTCATCTACCCAGCCAGTCACTCCATCAGAGAAGGCTATCAGATTGGTCAAGCAGGATTTCCCCTTGGTCAATCCATGCTGGCTACTCCTGATCACCTTCTTCTCCTCCATACCTCTGGAGATGACATGAGCTGTTCCATCCCCTTTCTAGGGATGGAGGTGAGGCTGACCGGCCTAGAGTTGCCTGGGTCCTCCTTCTGGTCTTTTTTGAAGACTAGAGTGATATCTATCACTCAGTGATAGAGTGATATTTCGTCCAGTCCTCAGGCACCTCTCCAGTTCTCCAGGACCTTTCAAAGATGATGAGAGTGGCCTGGCAACAACATCCGCCAGCTCACTCAGTACCCGTGGGTGCATCCCACCCGGGCCCATAGATTTGTGGATGTCTAGCCTGCCCAGAAGGCCTCTAATCCTTTCCTCATCAACCAAAGGAAAGTCTTCCCTTCTCCAGACTTTCTCCCTCACATCCAGGTCTGGTATTCATGGGGGCTGCCCTTAGCAGTGAAAACGGAGCAAAGGAGGCATTCAGTAATTCTGCCTTCTCTGTATCCCTTGTCACCAGGGCCCCCGCCCCATTCAGCAGCGGGCCCACATTTTCCCTAGTCCTCCTCTTGCTGCTGATGTATTTGAAGAAGCCCTTCCTGCTGTCCTTGACATCCCTTGCCAGACTCAATTCCAGCTGGGCCTTGGCCTTCCTCGCAACATCTCTACATACTCTAACTGCATTCCTATAATTCTCCCAAGTAGCCTGTCCCCTCTTCCACATTCTGTGTACTTTCTTCTTCTGTCTGAATTTGGCCAGGAGCTCCTTGCTCACCCACGCAGGTCTCCTGCCCCTTTTGCTGCACTTCTTACTCATAGGGATGAACCACTCTTGAGTCTGGAGGAAGTGATGTTTGAATAGTAGCCAGCTCTCCTGGACCCCTCTTCCTTCTAGGGCCTTAACCCATGGGATTCTTCCAATTAGGTCTCTGAAGAKCCCRAAGTCCGCTCTCCTGAAGTCCAGGGTTGCAATCCTGCTTGTTGCCTTACTTCTTTCCTGCAGGATCCTGAACTCCACCATCTCGATCACCAGTTCGTTTTTGTCACCAGATGCAATCAATGATCTTTTACCTGATTACCTCCTGATAAAGCTTAGTATTGGAAACTTGGCTATATTACTGGTCATAATAMTCTTTTTCTGAAAAATGCACTATTTAAATGGACCATCATCAAAGCTGTACATATAATATTCTATCATCTCTCTGCAAGGTACAAGAATTTTTCCTATCAATTCCAATGACTTTTAAATGTAAGAAAAAGAATATTGGAAAAAAATAGTCTAATGTTTAAAATAGTGTGCAGTACCACCAATCCTGCCCAGCAATCAAACAAAAATAATATTCTGCATATACACATATCTGTTTGTCCTATTCACCTTGAGAAACCAAGCAAAAAAGCTCAACTAATATGCAACTGCAAAATATTTTCATGAAATATATTGCTCTAAAAATTTAAAAACTATTAAATAGAATGAAGAAGAACTTGTTTCATTTTTTCCTCATACATTATGTGTTTTCTGCATAGTAAATGCTATTCCATCATCTAATGAACACCAATTTGAAATACATTTACCTTTTTATGTATTGGTAATACTTAAATATTTTAAGTAAAGTAAAATAGTTATGCATTTCCTGGGGATATAAAGATATTTAACTAGAGCTAGACTTTTATCTTTCCATGCATACATAAATGTACATATAAAGCATATGTACATATAAAGATGTACCTACAAACCAAAAGCTTGTGCATACTGTATGTGGACCACAAATTTAGAGCTGAGGAAAAAGGTTTTGCTCCAGATGCAGTTACACAATCAAACAGTATGTTTTTCTCTTACATTTAAATTGGATAAAGCATGGTAGAGATAATGGAAAGTACTGAAAATGTAATAGCCGGATCACTTGGATTTCWTGATAGTATTATACATTACATTCATTTTTTTTTAAAAAAAAAGGCCTTAGCATGGATAATGGTGTCTTACAATGAATACCCAAGGAATTTGTGGCTATTAGCTGTGTGTGAACAGCTCTGCAATATCTCTGTCAGGCGAGGGCTGAAATWGGGCTATGTCTCCTATTCACTGGATCTCTCTTACTGCCACTGCTGCCCATCCTAAGTGGTGTCACTACAACTTGCAACTTGCAAATGGCATGCAAATTTCAGTGCTCCTGGGAGYAGAATATAAAGGTTATGCATTGTTAGAGCATTGCTGATTGAACTCCTATTTCCCTCAGAACAGTTTTATAGTGGATGTCCATTCAGTGCAACAGTCTCACRGGGACAAATAAAAGGGGATGTTTTCAAACACTTGCCATGTAAAGGATGAGATGTCATGGTCTTTTGGCAAGTGATTACTTCAATGGCAGAGCAGTATGATTTGCAACAGTTATAAAAGAGCTATTCCTGACCCTAGAGCCTTCCAGAGTTAACCATGGTAGTAAGCAGTTTGGAGCAACTAATTTTTAATGGGATGCTTCATTTGGCATTAGAAAGAAGGGATTTGTCGTAATATACTAATCCACCTCCCCCAACACTTACTTTATTTTTAAATTCAACAGTAAAAATCTTCTTGCTTTGTTATCACAAAGACAAAACATAATTAAGAGATGGTGAGTCTCATTTATCCRTATGTATTTGTCCTTATGGCAGTATTTCATTTCCAAAGGATGTTAGAGGWCAGGCCAAATATCATGTAGAGCCTTTCAAAAAAGGACTATTTTGTTGTTGTTTACACAGGAACTCCAAGTTACAGAATGATAGCCATTTGGCATGGCTAGAGAAGACTTTCAGGGCTAAGCATATRCTGAGTGAATCGCCCCATGTTTCTTAGCTTCCACTTAATTTATCTTTTGTCATCACTAGGTAGCTAAACTAGTGACTTAARACACCTTTTGTCAGCATTTTCAGGTTGGCAACCCTCTTAACTGTAAAATAAGACTGAAATGTCAGTGATAAGAATGAAGAATTCATGTGTGTATGCTTTACAATGGACTATTAGAGAACATTTAATGCTGAAGGGCAAAGTAGAACAATACATGTTAGTATCTAGCAAAATTTTCAACAGCTCACTTTCTTCATCCTCAATTGCATTTCATGGTTCTCACAGGGATTGCTACCCATAAGCTTAGGAAATTGAACTAAGCTGTACTCAGATCTCATCAGTTTGAATTTGTGTGTGACGCTTTATTTGTCTGGAAGCTTTCATTTTGCATCTTCATTTAAGCTCCTGTTTTGTTCATTTAATCAAGTTTTGCATGCATAACTGAAATAGCTGAGCTCTAGCATAGAGTTTCTGTACTGCCCTCTCTATTTAAAATGTTCAGTGTGACATGACCATTGGGTTTGGATGGCTCACCGTCTCTGTATCCCCACTTGCACTCACTTGACAGAAAAGTAAAGAAAAAGAGTATTCAGGACAGTTAAATGAACATTTGTGTTCTATCAGGTCACACCTATATGACTGGCCTGCTGGAAATGTGAGATGGGGAAAACAAGCCAGCTCCTCTGTGCTTTGTTTCTATTTAAATTCTCTCTCGTTTTCTTTCTTTCTTTTTTTTTTTTTTCTTTTATGCTAAACATCTCTTTCCCTGTTCTATTTTGCCACCAGTCTAGAAGCACTACGCTTCTGGTCAACTTCAGAGTAACGTGTAAGTTATGTTGTACATTATATTGGCTCTAAGAAACAGAATGACACTTATGGCACATATATCATCAAGCGAGCTAAAGGCACCATGCAATTCTTGCCAGTGAATAAAAAAATCATAAACTTCAGTTTATGAACCAAGCCTCTGTACTGGTCTTCACTGATATCTGCCTAGTAGAATAAGAGTTATGGGAGGGAAAAACAGCCTTCCTCATTCTCCTGCTTAATGGCTATTCTGTTCCAGAGCAGTAGAGTTTCAATAAAAAGGAAAGCAATTTTACTATTGTCATTTACTAGAGCATGAAACTTTATGATTTGTTAATTTGTATAACTGAGTTTTGACAGAGTTCATCAGCACTATTATGTAAACAAGATGGCCAATATCCCATGCTTTATACAAGAGAATAGAAAATTCTCTTGTATCTTCTCTTTATGAAAGATAGCAGAACAAAAATGCCATCGATAGATGAAAGTTAGGGCACAAACTTTGTCTCCATTTCAGAACACACAGTTAAGCAATGTATGTCCAGGTCTGAGAATCCAGGTCTGTCATTTCACATTGACTACAAAGAATTTATAATACCTCTCAAAATAAGGCAAAAGATCTCTCCAGGAGCTGAACTGTCAAATTCAGCAACTGGTTTGATAAATTTGGGCACTGATGACTTCCCAATGTTGTCTTCAACCTATTATTCTTATAAACACTTAAAAAATTCATAAAATTTTTAGTATACTACATCTTTCATATTGCCCATCACTACAGACTGAATAAAGAAGTAGACCAAACCTATAGAGCCCCCATGAAGAGTAAACCATAACGGAAGGCAAACCAAGCCATAACTACACATTCCTTATCACCTTTCCTTAGTAGGGTCTGCTGATGGGGCATCTTACAGACACCTTCAGAATTCCTTGAGATCTTTCCTAATGCAGGCTCTGTAAGGCTCARTAGATGTGCTCCTGCTCAGTTCAACAGTAAAAAAATAACTGTTTCCAAGATAAGGAAAACTGAGCATTATGTGTGCTTTGGTACACTGTCCATACCATCCACCAGGGCTTACCATTGCATAGCTCAGGACTATTGCTTTCTGACAGAAGACATCTGAGAAGAGAGGCCAGATACTCTTTATGGGTTACTTAATTACAGAAAGCAAAACAAAAAAGGTGGAATGTCTGTAACCAACTTATTAAACTACTCAGAGAGTTTGTGTAACTTATAAATATAAAAAATCTTTTTTCTTCACGGAGTATGAAGGAATAGAGGTTAGAAATATTTGCACAAGTGTGCAAGCTTTTGAAGAGCTCCTCCTCTCTTCTGTGTGAACACACTATCATCCCAAGGCAATTCCAATAAATAATGGGGAGATGGGGAGTAGACTTTTCTAACTTAAGAAAATTGAATGTTTTCCATAAAAAGTTACATAGTGAGAGAGACCCAGCTGGCACCTGAAGGCTTGTAAYAGCTATCAAGGCAAACTATTGCAAATGTGCAAGGAATATGGCATTATTAAATGAGACAGAAGAAGCTAATGACCTATGTGATCCTATACATGAAATAGTTGTCAAGGCCTTGCATCTCCTAGGAATTTTCCTAGCTGTTCCATGAAACTCACTAAGAACTAAGAACCTTGGCTGCTGCAGASATTTGACTTGCTGCGGTTAGAGAAGAGGCAAGGTAGAATTTGGGAAACAAATATATTGCTAAAGAGTTTTCTTTTAAAATCCCAAAGCACTGGAAAGCTGATTTCTGCAACAGATACAGTCCAAGCTTATTAGTATCAAGTTACTATCTGAACCCTATGAAGTAATAACAAATTTCTGTGAAGAATCAATAYCTATCAGTGAAAAAGTATTGGTAACACCAGTCCACCTCAATATCAGTGTAGAAAATGGCTTATAGTTCTAATATTTAACACCTATTGGTTGGAACCAGATGTTACTAGGTCTTTATGCATCTGTACTGACAAGAGGAACATGATCTCACTATGTTCCTTTGCAAAGTTTTGATCCAGGTAACAGTTTCTACTCCRTGGTCTTAACTGTGCCTTCTATGCCAGTGGAGCTGAGGAAGCCTGAACAAGCAAGTATGCTATACTTGATAAAATAAATTGAAGTACAGGAAGTCTCTCATGGAGTTTCTCATATTTCACACTCTTACTGCAGTACAGTYGATGTACAGACAGTGGAAGAAACTAAGGGAACTTCAACCTCCCTCACCTGTATTTCCCAGGATTAGCTGGTTTTACAAAGTCATTTGAGACCTTTGAGGTTGATGCTGGTCTAAGAAATTTCCCTGGATAATGCTATCTCTGCAAGCCCATATCATTTCATTGAGCTGCATTTTGTTKTTCTTTGGGTACTCTTTTGTTCTTTGGGTACAAAATTACCTTGTAAAATTTTTGTAAAAGAAAAAAAAGTACACAGTATATTGTAAAGTTTTATGAGAACAYGGACAGTAGACAGGGAAAAAAGCCATGTTTAACCTTCTTATCCAAAGTGGAACTGTAAAATGTCCCCTCTTCTCTGTATCTAGCCCATCCTGAGGAAAGAAATGTTACTCAGCAGAGGCATGTCACCTCTTACACTTCTACCCTTAGTCAAGATTTGCTAGTTGAATCTTTCAAAATCAGCTGTTATGATGAATATGGTGCTACTGACTCCTAAATCTGACTTTGAAGCAGAACATGACATATTCATTGGTCAAAGAATCATAAGAAAACTTCTTCCTCTGCATTCTGCCTGGCTAGGCAGAAGAGGCTACAGTCTGGCCCATTAGAAAAGCTCATCATTCCTGGAGTTTACTTGCCACATGAACATATTTTCTGAAGCCTTGCTCTTAAGTGCTGCCCAGGATGTTCCCTGACAAACTGCCATTCCATACAAAGAAAACAGTAATCACTGGTAACAAGCAGCAAGCTATTAATGCTTCTTTTGTTATTCACTGTCACACCATTAACCACAATGAAAATCCCTTTAACATTCTTTGTTTTCAATAACTAATGTTTACTCCTATGGGAGAAAGCTTGGTGACACTATTAACAAAAAAGTGTTGATTTTTTTTTTAATGGCTGCCTCCAAAATGTGGTTTAAACATAGTCTTCCTATCTAGGGAGAAAGGATAAGCTGATAGTGCAAAAAATCTTCATATTCAGTTTTCACAAGTACCTTCTCATTCTTGCTCATCCAATATGAAAAATCTTAGGCTGAATGATTGAAAGCAGGCAACACTCAGAGCTGTTAAGCAGTTTTCTCTGCTAATCTCAAATTGATTCCTAGGTTGCTCATCTGCAAAAGAGACATAATGAGTTGTGAGGTCGTGGTCAGTGGAACTAATGGCTCATCCTTAATCTGAATGATAGTATAGTTGATGTCCCATGACATTCCTCCCTGACTTCTAGTCTATCTGAAAGAAATGGCAAACCAAATGGGCTAGGCAAGTCACCTAGGCATATTCTATGTCTTTACATTCCTCCTTCTACATGCATGCACATATGCTCAGAAGTTAGGTCCTCTGCTGCATAAGACGATGACAGTACAACTCTAATTACCTACATGGCTCTTTGCAATTCCATATTAGTGAATGAAAAGGAGATAATGGGATGATAAAGTAGGAATAGTCACTGCTCATATTATTTATTAGTATTATGAGTCATTCATTCATCTTTATGGATAGGGCTGTCAGATTTTTCTCCCTCACATAGGAGGAAAGAAAAAACAAGGTTTGGTGCTTATTCTTCCAAAGAACTGTGTGAAGATTAAATAAAACCACACAGCAAAAATGATAGAAGAAAAAAGCCAAACACAATTTAGATTTAATGCAGCTTTAAATATAGCTCATTCCTAAGAAAGTATAAGAAGATTAGAAAGCAATTTGCACTAAAATCCTGCAACATGTTAATATTCACTCTCTTACAATGTGTGTGTAAATGTGTATGAGAAATACCACCTTTCTGATCTGGCAGCATCATACCCACCCTTTGCATCAGAGTGAAGCACCAGAAATGTAGCCAATATTAAATCCAGCTTATTATAGATAAAGACAATAATCTGACAGATATGGTGAGTGGAGAGGTCATTTCTAAGGGAGCTGAACATCCTTCTACTGTTAAACACCTGGAAAACAAGATGTATCACTATCAAGAAAGACATTTTGCACCTTATTTCCCTCTTGGTTTCTGAAGATAACTCAAACTCTAGCAGTAGCAGAAGAGTTCACAAGCACCTTTGTAAAATACAAAGTCCAAAATCCATGAAAGAACCACGGACAATTAAGCACCACAAATCAACTATCCCTCTTCATAGGCAGGACAGAGAATTTTACAGGGTTGCCACAGTTGGCAGGGAGTCTTCTCTCACCAAAATGTGAGGGAGTCTGTGGCACCTCTTGGTAATGATGGAATCATTACACAACACTGCCGCTTGTTCAATTTCTCTAACAGTTATTTTTTGGGAGGTGCAAGGTGGAATCAGTCCCTGATCCACCTGAGGCATCACCTCACCAATAAACCTTTTTCAATAACATGCCATAACTAATCTTCACATTCACAGCCCCTGAATTTGAAAATCTGGATATAGATTAGTCCAGCTGGCTGCTCATGCCATCATCTGTTGAGAAAAAATGCCTGGAGACAGAAGCTTGGCTGTCAGATTGGCTTTCTTTGTCATGCTTTTAGCAGCACTGTGAATAATTTGCAGCTTCACTCAACTTCTCCATCTCAAACAGACTCTCAGGGTAGCCCAAGGGAAACTGTGGAGTATGTTAATAGTGTATCATTGACAAAGATGGATAAACCTCTTTCATTCACTTCTCTTTCTGGCAAGTACCTTAGATCTTCATCTTCCAGCCTATGAATCATGTCTTCAAATATAATGGTAAATATTTTTTTTAAAGCTACTGATTTCAGAGAATGTAGTTCCTGGGAGTCAAATAAGAGAGGGCACAGAATGCCAAAAAAGTGAGATGTTCAGTAAGAAAGGCTGTTTTCAGAAATTTGGCTACAGAATTCTCTGGTCACAAGAAAACTGACACTGCTGCACTCAAGCACTGTTTAAGTAACCTGGCTAACTAGAACACTAAGGCAGAAGACTCAGCAAATATAGGCACCCCACCTCAGCCAGGCAAACGCACATCTTTTATCAAATACGAGAAGCATTCTCCTGTGTTCTCACCATTCAGACACGTGCCACAAGTGTTAGGAGGCCCATCATAAATCTCTATTTCCATGTTCTTATAATCTCCTATTACCAATGCTCAGTCACCATAAGGCAGCCTAATCTATTCCTCACCATACACACCATTTTATTCGAACTACTAAATAGCATTTCCTATTTGGATTCTCATATCCAGCAATAGGTTCATTCATTTAAACTGAGTTTTTGCATGGTTTACTGAAAGCTGCTACTTTTCAGCCAGGAAATATAAGCACCCTCCCAACCTGGAAGATTAACCTACGGGTTTTGTGAATATGTATGTATCTGTACGTGTGCTTGTGTGTATATAATTGTTATTTTTTAAGCCAAGAGCAACAATCAACAACTCTTACAGAAAACCAGTGACTTCTTGTCATGCCAATAACTTTAAAACTCTTTTCATTCCTGAATTACTATTAAAAAACAAACTAGGGGTCCTAAGTTGCAAAGCACTTTTGCACTTCACAGCTGCTTAATGCCAATTATTTACTCAGTGGGACTATCTATATGTTTATAGGACTAACTTAGTTTTAAATAGGTACTAGTCAGTGATGACTGCCAGGATTTTCCCTCTTATGAAGCTATGACAATAACATGAAGACACCTGGCAAGCTGTTGATCAAAAAAACTCTAACCCAACCATCATACACAGCAATGAGATGAATGAACATAAAGACTAACTT
This sequence comes from Rhea americana, assembly GCF_003343005.1. Classification (NCBI taxonomy): domain Eukaryota; kingdom Metazoa; phylum Chordata; class Aves; order Rheiformes; family Rheidae; genus Rhea; species Rhea americana. Next base: position 2,520,008 of record NW_028186890.1, read on the forward strand.
GTTTCTTATTACCACATCTGTTAGGCACTGGGGCTTATTAACTCCTTTTTAACTTACGGTTGTTAGTTAATTTATCCTCACACATTTTCTCTCATTGACATGCAACTCTGCATCTTATTTTCAAACATATCTGCAGCCTACTTAGGTACCCGTAAGTCTGCACATAACACACTAAATAGATATATGGATGTAGACTTATGAAACAGACAAATAAGATGATCATATGTAAATACTGACTTCTTCAGGTTAGAATAGATGTATGCGATAGATGTAAGCAATGGACAGGAGTTTTCCATCAAAATGATGATTACATAGAAAATGTAGGCCTTGCAATATTGTTTTTTCAGCAAAATTTGCAAATCAGTCACCCTTCTATCAGGAAAAACAAACTAAAATATTTGGGGTGGGGTGAGGGGTCAGTTTATTTTCAACGTCATGAAGAGTTYACATTGTCTCAGGGGAGTGCCTCTATTTCAGACTCTATGTCTCTACCCTAAGTAGGGCTTCCAGTTAGATTAATACAGCAACTTAAATAGCTTAACATATGTACAAAAAAATTATTTTACAAGAAGTTCTAGTATTTCAACTTTTCAGCTTCATTTTCCACAAATGTGGAAATAGCAAAATTTCCCAGGGGAGAGAGATTTAATTTTATTTTTTCGTTGTCCTTAAAGACTTTTAAATTAGAACTGGAGGGAATGCTTGAAAATGTGCTTTAGGAATAAGTCTCGCACTGTCCAGAAAAAGAGCAGCTATTCTGACATTGGATATGCTCAGCCTATATAGCTCATAGGTTATATGGTCAGWGAGGTCTACTTTTCTGGCCCTCCACCTGCTCTCGAATGCCATCCTTCTTGGAATGGCTTTCTTGTAGTAGACTTTAGCTTAGAGAAATCATTCTTGTGGTGACAGCCTGCTCCTGAACTCACTTTCCATCATTTTGAGCTGTATTGCTYGAGACCTATACACTTGCAAGTGTTCAAGTAAGTCTCTGAGAAAAATGTTGGCCAACAGCAGGCTGCCTGTCACTGCCAGACCCACGGGCTCTTGAGCAGCTCCTTCTGCYTGTGCTCCAAAGTGCTTGTGGGACAAAGGATAGCCAGAAGAATTGTGGATCTCACCTGAGGGGAGATACTGGTCATCCTCTTTCCTACAGTAGTATGGTAGTACAGAATACGGTATTTGTGTTCTAGCCTTACATAGAAGATGTAGAGCTGCATAGGATTTTTCAGCAGATAAGGCCATTTCCAGGTGACTGAAGCTAAAAAGGAAGCTGTTTATGACTTTCTGCTACAAAAAAGACAGCTGTGGGGCAAACATTCTAATACTGTCTATATGTACAAGAAAATAAAAGTCCAATCAATTAYATTACAAATACAATGTTGATAAATGTGCATGTCTTGCAGGTGGCACCCTGCCATCAGATACATCCCTGAATTCAGGACTAAAAGCTTTTCAAGCAAGATATAAAAACGGCAGAGGTTGTAGCAGACTGTCATACAGTATCTGTTGTCACTTAGGATTGGGGATATGGGAATGCTTCTCTAATATTCCAGTAGAGATTTTCCTGGCAAAAAACTTGAAAGCAGTAAGTGATGAGATATACCTTTCCACTTCCTTGCATGCAGTTGTGCTTCAATATTATCAAAGGTATAGGTGCAGCACCAGAAGCAAAGTCTTTAACTTCCAACTGCTATTTGGTCTTCTCAGACTAATCTGATGTATGCAGAACAGTTTAGCTGGAGAGAGAGGATACTAATGATAGGTATGAGCCTTTAATTACATTGGCTAGAAATAATTTTATTATAGTAATGGAGCAAACTGAAGCTGCTTCTTGCTTTCATGATTAAGATCTATTTCAAAGCTTTAATAGTCAATCAGCTCCCAAAGGGTGCACAGCCTTTATTTTGATTTCTTTTTGATTAGTAGAGAGTGAAAGAACTGATACACTCGTCCAAAAAGTAAGACTATTTGAGCAAATACTGTTCTACTCGGGGTAGGGACACTGGTTTGCAGAATGCAATGATCCACCAAAATCTCCACTGTTTTGAACTGATTCTCAAAATAATTATGGTCAAAGAAAGTGAAGAATGTTTTGGTTTCAATTCTACTTCAATCTTTCATAAGATTTCTAACTTTATATGATGTTGTGTTAAGATCTCCCAGGGACCACAAGCTAAAATACCTTATTTCCTATAGAAAGGATTTTCTTCTGACATTTTGGGCCTTGTTTATAAACTCAACTACAAAAGAGAAGCAGGGCTGATGAAATAAAAAAAAAAAATGACATTCAAATGGTCATTGTTAGGCATCACAGTTAACAGTTTTCAGGGATGAAGGAAGTAAGTGTATGCCATTGCTCAAATCAGACTGATCAGTGAGACACACTGCTTTGTCAGCCTTACTTTCTGAGGCTTTACCATCCAATCAAGAGGTACTGACAATTATTAACAAATGAAAGGAAGTAGATTCCTCTATAATATGGGACTGAACTATATTCTATTATCATAAAAGCACGGCTCAACTGGAAAAAAAAAAGGGTCTATCTCTTTTTTCTCAATATGGTCTTTTTTGCRGGAAGAATAGGATTATTTTTTAAAGCCACAAGGGGAAATAGCCATTTTGTAGTGCTACAATGACACACAATGCTCTTAGGAGAACTCTGCAGGGGCACAGCTGTCGTCTTTGCTTCAGAGCAGTGTAGTTTCACAAGATGTTAAYGCAGTATCAGGGCAGCATCTCCTATCTACGCGGCATGTACTGTAACATGAATCACAGTATTCAGGTTGGATTCCTCAGAGCTAAAAAGAACAGTTTCAGGCACCGATTCATATCCTTACCTGCAATTTCATGTCAGCTTGAGTCCCAGAGGGCCTGAGGTTGGGCAAAAGAACAGACTCTCCAGTCAAAACACTGCAGAAAGAAACAGAAAAGAAAGAACAACAATTAGAAAAAGGAAAACACCACTTACACCTTTGAGGGCTTGTAAAGTTAGAATCAAGGTCTTTTATGCTTCTCAAAACTCTCGTCTTCTTYTCCATGAAGAAAACCCAAGAAATCAAAGGAAAAGTTCTCAATACAAAAATCACTTCATGATACATTTTTTAAAAATGTAGAACAGGAAATGTTACATTTTCTTTGGTATACACAATGTACAAAAATAGTTTGAAGCAGGTGGTTCAAACTGAAATGAATAATTTTGCTTGGTCACAATGTGACAGCAAACTTTTCCTGCATGCATATAAAAAGGAAAGATCAGGGACAGATTTTATAACACAGAACAATTTATCTGCCTAATAGACTCATGAATACTTGAATTGGGAGTTTGTGACTAGGATAGTGGCCTGAAATTTCAATGTCCAGTCATTTCCCGCTTTTTCAGTAATATGGAGTTCTGATGCTCACTTCCACMAGGAAGGAAATACGTTAATAATTTTATCTTCTTCATATGAAAGTATGTATGGGGGCAGGTTTAGCTCAGTTGGTTAGAGCATGGTGCTGCTAATGCCAAGGTCRCRGGTTCAATCCCCATTTGGGCTACACTGAGGGTTGGACTAGATGACCTCCAGAGGTCCCTTCCAACCTCACCATTCTATGATTCTATTAATATACATTTACTGGGTATAAGAGTTGAAGAAGAGTGAACTCTTGGATTTTATTCTGAGCTTTTTGAGGTAGAAGCTTTTGGCAATGAAAGACATGGAACTGGGAGGCTAGATCTGCAAAAGTGRAGTGCCCTGGTATCTATGGAAGAGTTGAAATGCCATTTGGCTGTTGTCATATTCCATGAATAGTTTAAAGTACTTATCTGTTCTAATAGCAAAAGTGAATGGATGAGATGAAGAGAGACAGAGAGAAAGTGAGAGAGAGAGAGAGAGAGAAACAGAGAAGGCAAGAAAGAAAGGAAGAAAGAGAAAGGGAGAGAGAAAGAGAGAAAGAAAAAGAAAGATGAAAGGAGAAGAGAGAAGGAGAGAAAGAAAGAGAAAGAAGAAAAGAGAAAGAGAGAGAAACAAAGAAAGAAAGAAAGAAGAAAGGAAGAGGGGGAAGGAAAAAAGGAAGGAAGAAAGGAGAAGAGAGACACAGATAGCTAGGCAGAAAAGAAATGGATATTGTGTATATTAATGGCGATGGAAAGTCACCTAACATATGGGGTAATTATTGGAATAAACTATGAGAGCATTGAATTAAAATATTCTTTATTAATTTCCACCACAAACTGTGAGTTGTGGTCTTCACCATGGTGACTTATAATATCTTCTGGATAGGAAATGAATTGCATCATACACACAATAGAATCCATGAAATTTTACATACAACTGAGCAAATACTCGATAGATGAGGGGGATTTTTCAACRCTTGTAGTTTTTCTGTATAGAGTCAAATCATATCTGACTGTGGGATAGAAGTTCATTTTGCACTTCACAAAGAAGATATGTAAGGTGTTGAGACTATATTTTTATAAATGAAAATGAGAAGTTGCAGACTACTAAAACATATAAACAAATGGTCTTATAGAGTCTATTTTTCTATAATGGCTATTTATAAAATGTGAAAGAAAATAAAACAGCATAGTCAGATATTTTCTGTTATAACTCTTCTCTTATGAGGATTAAATTATTCCTTTAGTTTGGATTCTTTTGCATTTTAATCTCATCCTGTTAGTTTCAGTCTGCATTTTCAAATTTCTAACACAGAGTGAATTCCCTGTCATTGAGTAAAGTGATATCAAGAAAGAAAAATGTGTCCTGCAAGTTTTAGTGATAATCCATGCTTTTCTTTCTTCAGGCCCTGTGATGAGCTATCACTCCAATAAATACCACGAGCATTCCTAACGCAATGATCATTTTAACACAAACCAGTCACAAACCAGTAAGAGCTTTGAATCTTGTATTTGGGTTCACTTTACCTAATCCACTTCTAGCCTTCTTAGCAATAGGCTCCATTCTGTGTTAATTATCTTGGTTTTGTCTATAGCTTGTAGTAAACCAAAAACTTCTCTTTCAGATTATAAAGGGAGAGGGATGACTAGATACCTCGTAAGTACTAAGGGAAAAAAATTCCTAACTTCAGATCATTGTCTCGCTGTCTCTTTATTATTGCAGTGTTCATACTTAGTGTTTTTACTGCAGTATTTCCTAGGATCAAGATTTACTGAGAATAAGTCACTCATACATGTAAAAGTCTTCACCCAAGACAATTTAAAAGCTAAGTATCAGATAAAAGACAGCAAACWACATAGAGTGAGCAAGGATGATTTTGGCAGAGAAAGTAACAATAGTATGATTGGACAACTTAATAATCAGATGTCAGGCTTCAAAGGCAAGTACCCTGCTGAGGCATTTATGTTTCTCTGAGCTCTTGCTACAGGCCACATACAAACACAGAAAGGTACTGCTGCAGTTGGTTATAATTGGCTTGCAAAGCAAAGTTTTCCTTTCCAGTCTGTGGCTTTGTACTTTCATCTTTGTAATTAAACAACCAAACAAGCAACCGTGAATATTAGATGCTGGAACATAAGATGGCAGTCTCCAAAAACAACCCATTCATTAGACTGCCTTTTACTAGCCTATTTTGAGGAACACGGACAAATTTTTACAAGAAAAAAAGGAGGGTGCTTTGATCTTTCAGAATGTAAGGCAGTGGAGAAATCAAGACAGATATTTACTGTAAATGGGCTTTGCTAGAACTGGAAAACTTTTGAGAGGTAACAGCATTTGAAAGACAGCAATAGGAGTTGCCAGATTTCATGATGCAGGTCAGAGATAAATATGTTATAATATACTATAATACTACATTATATCCATTTTATATATAAATGTATATATCATTTTCCCTTTGCTAAGACAGTGAGTATTGTTCAGTGTCAGAGATTTAATACCTGACTGAACAATATGTACTACATTAAAATATCTTTATGGCAGCCATACTACATACACAGTGTGAAATGCATACTGTAGAAGACTTCAGCAAAAGCTTTAGGAATGCAGGAAATCTGTGCACAGACRGTTGCCCAGACCTGCAGCTATTCACAGCATCAGGTGAATTAGGAATGGTCTGAGCAAGATCAACTCATGTCACAGATGAAAGCAGCTACTGAAATCTTTGACTGCAGAGGTCCCAATATTTCTCCTACTGCAAATGATAATTTTCTTATCACTATGCTCTAGAAGGCTAAGCCATGAACTGTGGTGTGGTGTTTGAAAAGCCATTGCTGAGGTTCTTTAAAAATCTTGCAGTTATAAATATGAGTGCAGAGTCAGAATGTGATAACACCAATGTGGAAATAATCAGATAATCAGAATGCCATTTTCCCCATATTTGGCGCTATACAAAAGGATTCAAAGAAACAGCCAAGTTTCTTGTTATTGCTTCTTTTTTTTAATGCATTTTTATGCATTTTGATCCCATTTTGAACTTCTGCAAAATTGTAGCAGGAATCAGGAAAGTAAATACAATAATCTCTTTTCCTATCCACAAAGAATGTAATTTTAGCCTCTAATCATACAACTGAAAGTGCAGACATCTATATTCACGAGCTTAATTACAAGTTCAAGTACTTATGTGCCCCGCTCACAAAATCCTCTCTTAATTCTGTGGGTTTTTTTCTAGTCATACAAAAAGCTAAAAAGGGTTCAAAAGATACTCAGCTTAGATAAGTGCTTGTTGCACAAACCAGACCACATATCTGTCTGGAAAAAGAGAGCAATCCTCTAGCCTGGAAGTAGAGAGGAACAAAAGTAGCTTTCTCCTATCCCTACACTTCTCCTCTTTAAAGGGACAGATGTGGCTTAGGAAAGCATGTAGCAGAATCYATTAGAACACTTAGTGAATAGAATAAAAATAATTAACCCTCTTTTTGTCAACTAGTCAGCAAATGGAAACCAATTTTCTGGAGAAAAATTAATACCTTCTGGTGTACCAGATTCGGTTAGGRTGCAGGGAGGGAAGATGGAGACTGCATGCTGCGACAGTACCAATAATATAGAGAAAAGCAATAGGTTTTGCCTCTGTGTAGATGACATTGGACAAATGCAGTCTATTAACATAAAAAGTTTTTAGTGGTATATTGTAAAAAAATAATCAGTTGAAAAGATGGTTGCCACGAAATACACGCAGGCTTCCAGGCTTCCCTCTAGCACAGGCTATTTTCTCTGATATTTTACAAACTAGAGTACTATATTTCCTGGGATACAGGCTTAATTTTATTCCTTCTGATTAATTTCAGAATGAATGTTCTGGTGCATTGAAGATTTGTACTGACCTCAAGCAGAATTTTCAGGTGAGTTATACCCAAATTGTTTAATTTCAATTTGAGATTTGGAAATCTGTAATTATTTTTCTCTGTCTTTCTGCTCCTACCCTACTTGGTTTCATTTGGGTCTTAGTTTGAGTTTTTCAGATTACAAAGATTAAAAATTGCTTCTATTTGTTTATTTCATTGAAGATTTTAGGGAAAGAAAATGAACTTTGCAATAAACTAGAATTTCTTAAAGTTGGCAGAGCTAAATGCTTCTTAAGCAGAAAAACCCTGATTAAATCCTAACACTGATCTTTAGTGAGGCTTTCTGTATCCAAAATATAGAACGGACTGACAATAGTTACCTATGTCACACAGCTGTTGTTTTCACCAGTAGCACAGAGTCTCCTAGGGATGGTTTAGAAAACAGAAGTGATTCATCTGCCCTAAGTAGGCCCTGTCTAGTTTAGCATGCGTTCAGCYAAATAGACATGGATTGCTCTCTCTAGCCTCTTTATCTCCATCAGCCTTCCTTCTCCCTGTTTTGGAACAGCAACTTTGTGTTTATGGATTTATCCTGGTAACAGCCTAGCAACACAGAGAAGCATAACTTTTTTTTAATGGAAGGGGGACTGCAGCACAACCAGATAAGTGGCCCTATCTGCACAGGCAATCTGTGTCGGAGATAGGGTTTGAATGCCATTAGAATATCCCAGATCACCAACCTGACTACTGACAACCTCTTTTCACAAACTTCTCTAAAAATACTCTTACTAGTAGGTGGCACCAGTGCAGAGGCAATGTGTTAAGAAATGCCAGAGCAAAATAATATGACATAGAATTTGTTGTATAATTATCACTGAATAACACTGACTGATAAGCAAACCAGACATACATTAAGCACCAATCAGTCTGAACACTGKAAGTTAGCTTAGTTTACTTACACTCACAGTAGCCAGATTTTATTAATAAAGCCCTACCTGTTTTCTCCCCATTGAAAATACATCTGAGATTTCTTCTGATTTTCTTTTTCTTTTTACAGCACTCCTAACAGTGAAAGTACTTAGTGACAACTGGCAGCTTGCTCTCTAATGCACTGTTCAATCTTCCTCTGGTTGTGTAACTCACATCCATGCTGGCACAATATAAAACTACAGACAGAAAAATATTAAATATTTTGTTTTAAAGTGGAGCTAGRAGGAGAAATCATTGCACATCTTTTCTATTATCTGTCTACTTGTGATTCTTCCATATTTTTATGTGAGAAAATAAACAAAAGATACTGCAACATATTTCAAACTGTAAGCTTCTAAAAAGCACCATTATCTTTTTTTTCTTCCCAGTTATAAGAGCAGAACAGCCCACAGATGCTGTGTAGGGTATTTTGCAGCCTCATCTATTTAGAAATTAATTTCACCTTGCAAAGTAAAAACTATTTGCTATTCCCACCAGTGATGACCTAAAAAGTCAGCATTAAACAGTATCTGTTAGACATTTTATAATGTAATAAGGCCTCTTTATTGATGCTTGCTGTTGAAAGGGACAGATTCTCCCAGGAAAGGCAGTAGAAACTCAGTTTCAGCAACTCACTTGAGCAGGTGCTTAATTTAAATAAGTGTTTCAATTTAAGCAGGTGCATCAAGGCAAATTGATCTCAAAAAGGTACCTCCATGCTGTGCTAAAGCTGTGCTAGTATTATGACCAAAAYCTAAATTTGGATACATTTAGATTTTTGTTTTTTCTTTCAAGATTTCAACAACAAAATTCTTCCAAGAGAATTKCAGAATTGCTATTTACGTGTTAATATATCTGCAATGAAGAAGATCTTTTACTTCCTGTATGTTATATCTCAGTGGCTGATGGAAAAAATATAATCTAAAATTTAAAAAGGTAAACCAGAAATAGTAAAGCCTTATTATCTTCCACATTAAGAAATGCTAAGTCAAGATGTGCTTTCATTTCTGTAGCAAGCCACATAATGAAGATCAGCTGTGCAGCAAAGGTAACATTCAYGCAGTCACTCACATTTTTACCAGCAAGACAAAGCTGAGTCTGTATCCTAGCACTGTGCTGCAAACAGATGTTCTCCTTCCTTGGKACTGGTAAAGGCCCCTGGATCTTTTCAAAAGAACACATGGCTGAGCAACAGCACGCTGGCCACATGTCACTATTAGCAGCCACATTCAGCAAAAGAGACCTTCTTTCTTCAGCTATTTCAATCTAGTGAGATAGCTTTTTTACTCATTTTCTTAATCCCTGTGCTGTCATCAGAGTTACCACATTTTCATGATGGAAAKAACTTTTTTACTGAATTCCCAGTTCTAAATGTCTCTGCTAAATTAATGGGAGTTATTTATGTAGTAATGGTACAATTAATACTGGTAAAAAGCATAACAAACATGTACAGTAAGCCATATCTCTGCTACAAGGTTATTTATATATTTATATGTGAATGATTGGGTGAAGGAAAATGCCATTTATGAATAAATTCAAAAACAGAAGAAGGCAAAAGAAATAGCATTATAAAGTAGAATATTTTGCTCAATATTTTTTGTCAATAATTATATTTCAGAACTTTGGAGAAGGGGTCTATACACTTGTGTTTTATTCCCAATTTTAATTTCCAGTTTTATTGCCAATGACCTTTTGTGTTCTGTTCAGTCATTTAACCTCTGGAAAATGATGTGTGCTTCTGGGTAAAAACTGTAAAGACGGTCAAGCATACAGATGATAAAAAAGCCACAGACCTTCTATGTGAAACCGCCTTTATCAAGGATTTACATATACCCAGAAAGATCAGATTTCTAATTTGTAGAGCTTTGGGAGATTTTTGGAGATGAAATGCACTATTCAAATGTTAGTTATTACCATTGCAGAAGGCAATCCTTACTATCACAGTATGGGTAAGCGCTATAATTAGTGCTAGACAGCATTGCAACAGTTATCCATTTATATTACTGACAGTTTTGAAATGATCTTGAGGGGATGGGCAGAAATTATTTGAGAATCTAATTCTAATTCTAATTAATTGAGTGGATAATCCCTTAGAGGCATATACTCTTTTACCTGAAATATTACAATAGTCACTGTTAGCATGACTGCCAGGATATTGCTCTTTATGTGCACCCGGACACTGAACATGACATTTGAGACTTTGATACTTTTACTTGCTTTTGAACTTTCAGATTCAAGCTGCTACCACCTGATCCACCAACTCAATTCTCTGATTCACTGAGCAAGGGGTGTTCATTCTGATAGTTAGCAGATATTATAATTACTGCAACATAAGTGGGTAGTGTGGAAATGTTTAAAAATATTTCACACACTCAGTTTGCATTTAGATTTTTTTTGAAACATTGGTGTACATGGCTTTCATACTTGAACATTAAGCTTGGCAATAGAACGTTTATTCACATGCAAGAAAACATGAATGTCGATTTACAGTATACAGTTTGTTTAGTAACAGAAATGCTCACCCTGCCTGAGAAAAATTTCACTCATCCAGCACTAAACAAWTGAAAAAAATACACTGTGACATAGGCAATCAGTAACAGAACTGCATCAAAATCAGTGTAAGGGGCAATCAAGGATTAAACATCTTTGAAGAGAGCCTTCAAGAAATCTTGCCCAACAGGATTCATGGGTAGGTAATTAATGAAATAAACTATTTAGTGTGAAAAAGGGTCTTACAGTTAATTGTTTGATAACACATAAAGAAGAATAAAATCCAGCTGATGTCTTCCTCTCTGTTAGTCCTATAGCAATAACAGCAGTTAAACTGTTTTATCAGCAGTTCAGCACCAGCTATTTAAGATGTGTAAGAAGTGGCTGTATTTAAATGCTCAATTTTGTAATTCATGTCCTTGCAGACCTAACTAGCTTCTACATCTGATACAAGTTATGACTTAGATATTCACACCATGACAAGGTATTCAGGAATATCCTTTTTCTTAAAATGAACTCAAGTGCTTTTGAAGAAATTGTTTATATTTCCTGACGATTCCCATACCCACACTCTCATGTAACATGTGCATCACTGTTGTGCATAGCATGCATTGCACTGTTGTGACAGCATAAATCTAAACCAACAGAAAATATCAGTTGAATATTAATTGTGATAATTTCCTACTGAACTCTTGATAAATCATTCAMACTACTCTGATATTTTTCATATAATATTTTAATATATAAAAATTTGTTTCAATTTTACCAAAGCTGAAGATGCAAATGTATGTGGCTTGTTTYAATAAAGTTTTTAAAAATTACTTTATCATTAATATACTTAACATACCAGATATTGATAATAATGTAGTATTGATAGATAAGAATATTGATAATATTTAAAGAAGTTGGGAAAGTTGTGTAAGTCCATCTTAGTCAACTGAATCATCTATATCAACTGAAGGATTTTTGCTTTCAAACTCCTCCTTTATTATTAATCAAGTCTGGTTTTTACTATCCTAGTTGACATGGCTTCCATATTTGCTCCTGAGATTATTTTCCTGTATAAGGAAATCTCTCTGTTAGCAAGGGCTTAGGCCATATACCAAACAGAACATCACTTCTAGCAGTCACTTTTAACACTTCTGTAACTAGAGCAGAGACTTGCACTTAGCCTTTAATAATTAGCTATTATTGCCCTTATTATATTGCCCAATGTCTTGTTGCCCTTTAATAGATCTGGAGAAACTGAATAGAGCTACAGAAATTTCCCTATGATTTTTTTAGACTTTAGTCATAGATAAGACTTTCCTCATTCTGTGAGCTTTTTGCTTGCTTGCTTATATTTGTGCTTCTGCAGATTCCCCAGAATAATTTGCATAACTTTTAATTCTATATTCAGGTTATACCTTCATATCTAGGAATCATATCCCCTTTTTCCAAATTATTTACTTCAACATGAKTCTGATAACATTTATATACACATGTATATATGGTAGGGCTCTGACAGCACCACAGACTTGAAGACAGATATATTTCTGTCATCTGATATAGTACATACATAAATATATGGCCCAAACTACACCACAGTTATCTATATCCATATTGCATTGCAAAATTGTTTTCAATAAGCTCTTCTATCATTTTCTACAGTTTAAGATTCCTGCTTCTCAGGCTTTTCCTTACAATTAAAGTCACACTTTTGGGATTCCTTTTATATACATATTTGTATTGAACATCAGATGTTTCTAAACCTCAGTTAATTGTGCAGTTTAGATAGTAAAAATGTAGCAGATGCATTTTCCCAGACTGATTCTAAGTTAAATATATGTACATATTCYTAGTCTTTTCAGTGCCTTTCTAGTTTCTGAGAGTGCTCACAACTTCACAAARCCATTATCATTAATGAATTTCGTTAATACCACTTTACCCATCTGGTTCAGATTATTAATGAGGGTGTTAAACAAGGACAGGCACAAGATCCTGCACCACTCTATTAAAAATGACTTCAATACATTTATTTAATACTTCGAAACTACTCTGCTTTTTCATAACATACTATATCTCCTCTATTAGACTGCTGTTCTGTTGTGCAGCAAGCAATCCTGTTTGGTGCTGCATATGTTGATTTGTGCTAACAGCCCTATACACTAATTTTACTAACATCCTTTATGTTTATTTCTGTCATAAATCATGTTGTACTGCATTCTTGAGTTCTTACTTTTTTGCAATACATATTCATGTWGCATTCTTTCCCTATAGTGAGTGGAAATTTATTTTGAGTTAGCTTTACTGCTGGTTTAGCAAACATTATATTTTTTGCAATGTACTGTAAACATTTACTTTCATGACATATCCATTATGACAAGTGTTAAAAGCACTTCGCTATAAAGTGTGTACCATTTTTTTAACTAGTTTATTTCAATTTTACTACATGCAGCATGCTCTGTAGCACTGTGCCACTTCAGCAGATCCAGTAAGTTCTGTAACACTAAGTGTAACATCCATACAGACAGCCAAAGATGCTCTTCTTTGCATCTAATGTTGTACTTTCGGTATGACTACTTCAGAGCTCTGAGTGATTCTCAGAACAGTTTCATATGCTTGATTTTCATCATTAGGTATGAGACAAAACTGAGGCTTAAAGACATTARCTGATGTGCTAAGGATCTCATAGTAAGCTAGTAGTAAACATACTAAAATAACTAAGAAATCCTGACTCCCAAACATGTATTATATCTTCTGATCATAAAATCTCTTAGATGCTTGCTTTGTTACAATGCTACTCCAACCATTAATATCCAACTAAATCTCATGTCTGTATACAATACATTTAAGCATGTTATATTARTATTTTCCAATCATTAATTGTAATACATTGTTTCTCATTTTACAAGCATTTATTTTGCACAATAACCTGCTCAATAACAAAGTTGTTAGTATTTTCCTATGGAGACTGCAGTTTACCAGAAGGTATAGCGATAATTACTGTCCCCTGTGTAGACTATGTGATTTATACTACAGTATTAATTTGAACACAAAGGAAGTAAGAAGGGCTAAAGGAAAGGTATGCACTTTATTTTTGTCATTCTACATAGCTGTTTTCAACCACTGATTGAAATGGGCTTATTACCTCTCTCCATATTTGTAATTCTGAGTGCTACGTGTGCTAGAGTTTATGTGATGCAGCAAAGGTCACAGGATTCCTTCCACCTTGAGTTGTAGAGCTCAGAAGCAYGTAAAAATAGGGCTAGTTGTTAGCAAAGATATTACGGAAATGTTTCTGTAAGTGGTTAGCAAGTCACTGTTCCATTCCCAGCTGCTCGGCTGAGAGCTGTGCCTGTCATGCCATTACAGGGAAATAATGACAGAAGTTCTGCAGGTTTGTCCGATGGCTGGTTCAGGATCAACATGTGTGTCCTGTTGGGGTCTGTCCCCAGATCTCTGGCATTTTAGCTACTGGCAACAGATTTCTGTCTTATTTCCATCTGCTAAAGAGACCAATCAACTATTTACTCAAAGGATGACATGCTGCAAGCTATTTACTTAGAGGGCTGAAACATTTGGAGCTGATTGTGAGGATRTATCAATCTTTTAAAGCTCTAGCTATCACAGTGCAAAATCTGAATACCCTGCGCAGGCAGAGAGACAATCTTTGAATGGTCTCTCAGGCATACCACAGTAAGCAGTTAAATATTTTGTTGCAACTTAGTATGGGGAAAACTATAATGGCAGCAAAGTGAAAATATGTGGAACACCATCTGTCCTATATTTAAGAAAAGCTCATGTCCAACAAAAGAGCAAAAGGAGGTATTCTGTAAAACATTGACTGAATATTCCCCTGCCTCATTATAGTATATGAATGTAAAGTCATCATTTAAGTTTTAAGTATAGAATATCCATTAAGTGGTTCTAATTCACATGGGAAATACAGAACGCAATATGACAACTGAATGATCCAAAGGAACCTTCCTAATATGTATTAAAATTGAAATAGCTAAAACAAGAAGGGGTAAAACACTGTACTGGCAGGAAAAGATGTTTTAGACATTTTAAAGTCTATAAATTCCAACAGGAATTTCTCTGCAAGCAACACCAAACTCAGCTCATTTTCCCCATCACAAAAATGGAAATTAATCAGTACCTTATTGAATTTTGATATTTTGTGAATAAAAATAAGACCCAGTTTTCCAAAATCTAACTCTGATTCTAAAACAAACCCCAAATTTTGCATCTGAAACCTGTTTCTAGTGCAAATCAAAGCAGAGAAAAGGGATCATAAAGGCTATTCTAATACTTCCCAGGTGACTACTCAGCTCCGTTATAAGGGCAGCCATACCTCCCATGGGAACCACTAACACTAGAAACTTCTTGATCTTTTCAGGGTCAGGTTTTACTTTCTTTGATATCTTCAGATACATTGTGAAATGATTACAGTGAAACACTCTCCCAATTTCTTTTCCTAGGATTGTTTTGTTGATGTTATGTGTGTTGCAGGTTCAGTTTACTGGCTGAGTGGGATCAGTGAACACAAGCCTTTAGAAAGGGACTTCAGGAACATCCCACAAACTGAGTGGCAGATGGAAAAATAGTTTTTGGCAGCACTGGCTTTCTAATTACTGTAAGAAGAACCCAGCATYGCACCTCCTCCCCAAGCAGCTGTACTTTAATTTACAATGGAAAAAATCCAATCAGCTCTCTCTTATCCTTCTCTTCATTTAATCCTTTCTTGTTTTATTTCTTAATGCGATTGTATTATTTGTGGGGTTTAATATTTTAAAATAAGTTTATCTTTCTTTTTGATATAGACTGGCTGCCAAGAATTTCACTATGATGAGATTACTTAGAGATAAGCCACTGCCAAGAACTTTCCTTAAGTGTGATGGAATTATTTAGGGAATGAACTGTTGTCACCATGTTCCATCATCAAGATTTGGAATTCCAGGGGCAGGCCAAACTGTTCAAGTCACAAATGTTTGAGGAAAGGCTCAAAACAAGGGCAACAAGGAAGAAACTGATGTTTCAGGGTAGTCAAAAAGTAAAAGTATCTACTCCCTAGGCATGGAGCATAAGGCTTCCCAATTTCTCATTTCAGATGTAAATTAATGTGAATATAAAAGGAATCAGAAGACTTAGGTCTATGATAAATTGGCATGCTGAGGGTTCCTCTTCCCAGTTCTAGCACCCACCAGGGTTTCCATTATCTTGCCTTGGCTTCGTTTGAGCATATCATGTAGTCAGATAAAGCAGTTATGCTCACAGTGTTACCTGGGCTTCCCAGAACATTTCCTGCCAGAGAAATGGACTTCCTCTTTTCATGTGCTAACCTGTGCACTGCCACCCTCTTCAGGATGGAAGATTACTTAAGTATTTTTTATGAACTTCACATGGCTACCAGCTAACGACTGATATATGTGCTTTCAGAGAATGTGTTTCATTCATTTACTGTAGTAAAATGTTGAAGTACCATGTGTAAAGTGTCAACTAGAACATGATAGGCACCAGTTTTGTAAGGCAAGTTTATTACTTTGCGTAAGTAAAATTTGATGCGTCAACTCCATGTCTTTATCAGTTAGTACATTCTGCAGGGATTCACAAAAGGTAAGATTATAACTCAGTGTACATTGCCTGTTTAAATAAACCCAGCAGACTCGCTGATGTAAATGCTCACATAAATCTGAAGTTAAAACTCATTTCTTCTTGGAAAGAGTGATGATTCAACACAATCTCAGAAAATGTAGTTAGTTCCCAAAGAGGCAGCTCACAACACATGCACTTTGTACTCTGTCCTCACAGAAGCTATTTTCTATTGTAAAAGTGGGCTAAAAGTRAAAACAACTATAGTGAGAAATTGCCTTTCCTGCCTTAAAAAATGGGATTTATAGTTTAACCCTCAGTTAGCCAGATGGTACTTATATGCAAAAAAAAAGAGAAAATCGAACTAAACCTTGCCCTATGATTGACATGTTCAATAGAGTAATTCTACTGGCTTCCGTTCTACTTTCCTAGCCCTTCTACCAAAGTGATTTCTCTTAAGTTACAATAAGGTCCATCAAAACGAGTTGAACTACACAGGTGTTGGGTTTAGAAGGACAAGAACAACTGTCAAGACTAAGATCTTAATTTATGTAGGCTTTAAATGGCTTCTGTTTTTGCAATGCTTAGGTAGTTCAGAAATACAGATTCTGCCAAGCTTGTGTGCACCTATTAAACAGACTAATATAGACACTGATAAGAAGATAGTGAATATTTCCCACACTAATTTTTAACAAGAAATTTATATATACAGAACAGAAAACAATTTTCAGAGCTTATATCTTGAAATAAGAGTGAGGCTTTTAACTTCAAAATAGAGATATATTATTTAAACTTGTGAAGAAGTTTAATTTTGACCGCTTCATCCACTATTATTGCCCTGTTGTACAATATGGAAACTGATTCACTGAAAGATAAACACTGAGAAGAATGAAAACTTATGCTAAAGCTGAAATTTGAAGTCCTAAAAGACAGACTGAAACAGAGGCTAAAAACAGACTTAACTGTTCAAATAAGTCTTGTGCTAAGCCACAGCTCAGGGGCTAACTTCAACTCATTGCAAACTATCAGAAAGCTAAATTTTCAACACCATTCCTTAGTCCTTATTTTTTCTTCTCTACTTCAGATAAATTGCCAGCTGAAATCACCAAAAGACAGATCTATATTTTTTCCCCAGAGAAATGTGTTTCCTAACAAGGTATATCACAAGAACTGCAGGGAAGCATGTTTTAAGTAATTGGAACTGAAGACAACTCATATTATGGCATAAACAGAATTTTGCTGTATCAGAACCCATTAGGAAATGATTCTGCCTAATATTAATTCCATTTCATAAAGCCTTGGTTGATGTCAACATTGCCTCTGTTGTTAAAACATAACTCAAAGTAATGTATTTGCAAAGCACATTCTGACAAGACAGTACAAAATAATTATTTTTATTTATTGTACCATAACCCCCTTCCAGCTATAAGAAATAAAGTTTAATATTGCATTATAATTTTTTTCAAACTGTTTCCTTGATGAAGTTTCAGATGATGTTTACAGGCTTTTCATCATAAAGCTAGTTTAAGGAATAAACATTCCATGGCAATGATCTGGACTGCATGAGATATAGCCATTTTTCACTGCTCTGCTAAAATTTGATATTTTTCATTATTTGAAACTTCTAAACAGAAGTCAGTGGGAACAGGGCTGGGCCCGTCTTACCAATTCTGTAAATAATTGGGATGTGTGATGACCATTTAGTTTCTTTAAGGGTGTAAAAAAGTTAAATATTAAGCAAACCAAATGGCATCGTAGTCTGGTATAGCTCTGATCTTACTTACTTTGGTGTAGACATAAAAATTTAAACAGATTGAATCTGAGATTCATGAATGATGAAATGATATTTTCCTAAGACCTCCCAAACATGTCACGCTATCCCATTCTCATGACATTGGCCACTCACCACTACTGAGGAAAAGGGAAAAGTATATTTGTGTATGTCTGTTACACTTGAGAGAATAAAATATAGAGCTTATATCAACTCTGATCAATSTTTTATGCAATACCCCTCCACCACTCATTCAGCATATGACACAGCATTTACTGTACCTAAGGTGTTATACCTAACAGTAGGACAGGTGAAAAAGGCATTTATATAGACACTATTTCATGGATCTAACTCAGAGAAGCACTTCACATTGCCCTCCAGGGAAGCTGTGAGTGATCAGCACTACACAGGAGCAGGTACATAATGCTCCCAAGAATGTGTAATATATAAGTGGCAGGATCTGAGGAATATGAGATCCGCTTTTGAAAAGAAGTACATTTACACATAACTGCTAACCAAGTAGACTTGGAAATGGCAATTACTGACTGCCAGCTCTCTCTCAGTGCCATATGATATTTGTCACAAAGCCTAGTAAGGCAGCAGAAAAATAAAGATACAGCAAATTATACTCAGAGATGCAAACAGTGAACAGAGGAATAATCTAAACCAATTATTACCCACACTACAGTAACTCTAATTTTACAAAGCAGTAACAATGTTTTAAACTCAAAGAGTTAACTCACTGACCTCTAAAACAACATGGGGGGGGGCTGAGGAGGGGGGAATGGCTTTATGTCAACTTTATAAAAAGTCAAAAGCCAAAAGGCAATTGAAACTGTCACACAACAGAAAGTCATAGGTGTCATACATATATAAACTGTTACATTGCAGTTTCAAACCTGCAAGTCAGCTTATACCTTAAGGGAAAAAAAAGGGGGGGAAAGAATAGGTAAACCTGAGTACTAATCAAAATCCTTAAGACTCTCTTTCCACATGAGAGGAAAGACACCTTCATATAAGCATAAAGCTGCTTTCTCAAAGCACTGAGCAAATGAGCAAAGCCACAGCCCAGGAAAAAGCTCCTAATAAGGAAAGGAATAGGAGAAACAAGTTTTGAATCACCATTTGTAGCAAACATCAATTATAACACCCCTCCTCCCCTCTCCACCTTCCTCGAGACATACAAATTCATATGCACATTCCAACAGATCTATGACAACACTAATGCACGCAGAAGGCCAGTTTTGGAAGGGGAACATCCATGGGGCAGAGTACTGGTGAACTGCTCGTTGATTTCCTCAGCTGAGACAAGTCTCAAAAAAATCTGAAGTTCACAGTTTGGGAAGAGACTGGGGGCAAAGTATATGTGTAGGAAAGATACAGAAATAAAAATGTGGCATGATTTTTGTATTCTGAAAGAAGACTAAGACCTTCCTGTCCTCTCATAGGGACGACGAAGTTAGGCAGAGATGGGGAGTATCCTGTTTGTCTGTTTTTAACTGCATGTACAGAAAAAAAAAAAAAAAAAGGAAAAGGAAAAACTACAAGGAACATTTCTTAATTCTACAGGAAATATCACATCTTTCATAAGGGATGCTTGTAAAGCATGAAAATAATCTTTTTCAGTAAGAGTTTTCTGGTGATTTTAAGGTTTCCATTGATCTCTTAATAGGCCATATTAAGTCTTGAATAGCAAAAACTACTGAACCTGAGTCTTTTCCTAATTCTTCTATGTAATTGTCTACCTGATCAATCACTTATGTTTTTAGAGGTTCACGGCCAGGATTTAARTGAATTAAAGGCCTTGAGTTAGAAACCAAACTGAAAAGTTGGCTTAAATATCAACTAATAGCAAAAATGAAGAAAAGTCAGTGTCTGTCAGACAGTGCTCAAGACAGCCCTCTACAATTCAGTGCATTTTTGTTTGCATTTKTCATTCATGCATATAAACACTTACAATGTACTAATACAAATAGAATAGAATATGATACTTGTAGAAAGAGAAAAAAAAMCCCACAGTGTCTATTCATCTTCCCAGATTACAGGCATTATGATATTGAAATAGCAGAATCTGACTGCACTGAGTGGTATCTATACTCTTAGAAAAGAATGTCATGAAACTTAAAACCAAAAATCGCCAAAGCCTGGGAAGCAAAATACATGGTTGTTCTCTCTGGGCATTTCTTCATCTTTCAGTGCCCTTTTGCTTTTTCATTTTACATAAGCTATTCACTTGTGAATAAATGCCTTGGAAGCTATTTCTTGATTCAAATCTCTTTTTGGTAATGTCTTTCCAGTTAGGAAACATCCCTGGGAAGGGAAGAGAAATAGTAGCTGAGAACAACTTTAGATTAAATATCAGACAATGATATAAAAATAAATTATACTCAAGTCAAACTGGGGTAATTCTCTAGGAAATCTAATAACTACATGGAAGTTACGACCACTTACAACAGGAATGTATTTAAGCCAGTAAATGTATATTTACAACATCTATCATTCCAAAAAGTTTGACATGCACACTGACTACGTATTACAAGTCGGAACAACAACAACAGAAACAACAAATTAAACCTTCCAAGTGACCTTACAAAAAATATTATTTGCTAAGCACAGTACTCAGCATTTCAGAAACAGCTCAGCTACGGTTTTCCATATAATCTTAAATTGGGAATTTGTATATATTCATCCGGTACCAGCTTTAGTTAGCAAATCTTAAACCTTTGGGTTTTTATTATTTCATGTGAATTTAATCTGTACTCTGTGTAAGCCCTGAATGAATATGACCCAAGGTGATTCTCCTTCCTATTCGTTTGCTCAGAGTATGGACCATATTTAGAATTAGAAATTGGGTAGTGATTAAGGACYGCATATAAACCTGAAATAATTTAATTCCTGTCTTTGCAAAATCACCCCTGAGAACTAATATTGCAGAATTCATAATTTGTAGATCCTTCATACATGTGCTGGTGCAAAGCTTGCCAGTAACAAAAATTACAGATGTTTACRTGCATAAACAGTAAATTACATCTCCAAAAGAAGCTTATCTTACTAGTCAACTTCTTTTCTTAAAAAAATTAATCTTTAAAATAGTAATACAGGTAACCTGAAGATGGGTGAATCATCTTTATTTCGGTCGATCCCCAGGAAATGTAGTGGCTTTAGTGTGTGAATTCCTAAGTAGTTGCCAAAAAGCAGCTGTCAAAAGTAGTAGTTGTCTAAATTAGTTATCTCTGAAGTAGACTCTGTACCTTGTCATAATCAGGCTAAAGAGAAACAATTCACCTGAAGGCCTTCCACCATCTGATACTAGCATACCATACTGCTGATGTATGTTTTTGTTTCCCTGCTGCTGTTCATTTCCCATTAATATCATTGCTCAGTATTTTCAAGATGCTACGACTTCACGAATTTGCTAAAGGAAAAGATGAGCATTCTTAGTGAGAAATGATTGACCAACATATGCTGAAGCAAATCAGTTTTGCTTTGCACTGCCAGGCAGAGGTCCTTGCTGAAGGTTACTCATAGAGAAGCAGCAATAGAATAAATACTTGAAAAAGGAATCCTTTATTACTTCCCTGCAAGTTGAAAATAACACCAATGACAGCAACATCCTAATAGGTGCCTGGTGGAGTTTCCTTTAAGGATGATGTACCATGAGGTTGCTTAATGAATGTAAAACTTTTCCTATCTATCAAGAGGGAAAATCAATTCAACCGTCTGTGGTGCAGCTGTTTACTGCATTACAATATACATTGAATTTTAGTGCCAAATATGAAGACAGAAGTTGTTTCAAGTGAAATTAGAGAAAAGACGAAATGCTAGTTAGAATTAGCTTTCCTATTTTCCCAAGACTTTAATTTGGTCTGTACTACTTATGAATATGCAGTCAAAGCATTTTTATGCTCACAGAGGTTGGGCCCCTGGTTATTCATTAGGAAGCACTGCTATTGACCATGTGTTATTTATCTAGGTTAATGCTGACTGAGAAAGAGGAACTCTGCATCTACCAATATAACCTCTTCTTGAAACAGATTTACATTTAGATTTTACTATCAGCTGTTTACTATACTCTRCTCTTGAGTTCCATTATTATTTTTCCTTCTTTCAGTACCATWAAATAGTCCAATGTAAAATGCTAAGAACAGACACTCTGAAGATCAGTTGAAACCTCACACCCTTTGAAGGTAATCTCAATAGGGGCAAGAGTTCCAAATGCAGTTACTCTTCTTTGGGTGAGTAATAGAAATTCTGTTAAGATCTGTATTGTGTTGTGCTCCTGATTTTTAGTTTCTTTATACTCAGTTTTCATAATAGTACTCACTCATGCCTACAATGTTTATTTTTAGATACATGAAAAAACTGTCCAAAGTTAAAACAATTTTAATTTAAGAATAAATAATTTTAGTGGRTAGAAAAGAAAGGTTGGAGGTATACTGTTCATAATCTCACAGTGCTTTAAAACTTACCTAACTCAGCATGAAAAGTTCARTAGGTGAAACCTTTCTGTTACATTGTCTTTAAACTCAAAACGTAATCAATATCACTATTGATTGCCTGATCTGACATCTAGTTCACTGGCATTTTCCTTTAAGGGGGGCAGAAGGGGAAAGGAGTTTTCCATTTACATTTCTCACTGTAGTAGACACTAAGCTGACATTGTTTCTGCTTCCTGTTTGTTGGTGCTATACCATGGCAAATAAGAGACATCAAACCTGCTCTCTTTTCTTAGGGGAACAAATTGCATAGTTGTCAGAAGCCTTCTGTCATTTAGCTTTTCAAAGTATTTTGTAAATATTTCAAGTTGAAAAAGAAGAAAAACCACAAATTTTTGGCACTAGTTAAGACACTAAGCCTTTCAAAGCCGATACAAAGTAATAACTGTTTCTGGTGTGTGGGCTCTGGCTTCTTGGCATCTAAAGAGGAAGACTCCGTGATCTCTCTAGAACATTTATTGTAATGTATTGCATTCTGCAGAGTTAGAAAAAAATTCTAACWCATTCTAAAATTTAAGTACATAATTTCTTCTCCTGGAGAGCAGATTATTCTTTTTCTCTTTGTAGCAACCTCTGACAATATTATCTCTCTTCTTTTTTTCTTCTTAAAATTAGACAATCCCAAGACTTGCATTTTACATGAAGTCATGTTTTTAAATTTTGGATTATTCTTATAGCTACCTTCTGGAATTTCTCCAATTGTCTACAACTTTCCTAAATTCAGTAAAATAATTCCAAGACTTTACTAGCACTGAATAGAATAGGAGGCCTGTTTATACAGCTGGTGTGATTTGTTTTAGCAGTACCATGTTGTTTTTTCTGTTCAATTTGTGATTAACAATCTGCAGGTATCTAAATCCCCTTATGAAGAAGTGCTACCTAACTAATTCCTAATCCTTTCTCTACACTGTTGATTATCCCTATGCCTAAAGCAGTGTACCTGTCTACATTCATTAATYTTCTCTTTCTCATAGGTCCTAATTTATGCAAATTATTTGCATCAYGCTGCTATTCCCAATTTACTTGCAATTCATCCCAGGATTTGGTGTCACTTAAAAGTTCAGTAAGCATCCTATGATACCATCATTTATAAAACAATTAAAGCTAGCAAATGCATTCTTCTATTTTAATAGAGAACACTGATAAATATTGTCTTAATATAGTGCATAAGAAAGGAAAATAAGAGAAGTTTATTTCACAGCAAATTAACATTAAGAGACTCTAATGAGACTAGAAATACTACTGAAAGAAGTGTTCTGGAAAGGGAAGATTAGCAGATAAGAAAGTTGAACAAAAGAATAGAAAAAAGGAGCTGAGCTAACACAGAATGTGCAAATAAAAAGAATTGTGTGATAATAAACTTGGAACTTCTTCTTTAACAAAGCTCAGTAAGTATCCCTACTTTCCTTCAAATCTTTGCTAACAATCAACATCTGAGCTGTCATCTAATTACAACTAGGTAAAGCTTTAAAATTCTTTGATGCTTGCTTTTGCYTGGTCCCTTTTAGACATGGTATACAGATAAATAATTCTGTGCAGAACAATTTCCTCTCTTTGCCGAGAAATATAGTTTCTGATTTCAAATAATACTCTGCATCATTATATATTTACACTGTCAAGTCCTCAAAATAGCTCTGTTTCCTTGCTCTCTGTAAAATACCTGGCACATCTCTGATGCTATATATAATGAGGAGAAAGAAAAGTATTCCCAAGTGACAGAAAAAATTCACAAAGAAAGTCAGCAACTTGCATTAGTAAGTAATTGCAAGGATAGAAAATAAAATTGACGTCCTTTATCTGGCCCACTTTATTATTGATTGAGTCCCAATATCTCCTAAAATTAGAGTAGCACTTAGTTTCACAAATAGTTTTCACAAATAATTTTCCCAATTAATTTTACAATTATGAATCACTTGTGATTCTACCTTCCTATTGAAAGTGGACTGGGTCTATTTCTGATTTAGGTTGGAGGTTGGAAGAAAACAAAAGGTGCTCTTCTTCCCCTCCCTGAAAACACTGGGTAAACAGTTTGGCATGTTGCAGCTTGGTTTGTGAACATGAAAATCTTGAAAAATAAGGTCTCCCACTAAAAKAAGCTGCAAAAGAGCAAATTTGTTTATTGCAACTTCATGGGCCATTGCAACGACATGAGACTGCATGTCTAGATCATCCAGACCAAAGTTGGTCCAAATGTTGTAGCTAGAATTAAGATTTTGTACATGTTTCTATAAAATTATCTGTGGTAGCAAGGACTGATTAGTTTACTACATTGTCATTTTCTTAACTGTGAGATGTGCAATACTGTATMATTCTATAGTGAATTCAGTACAATTACAGTCTTTGGAAGTTACCTCAGCAGATAGCTGGTGAGTGATACCGGCACATACTAACGCAATTCTTGTGGTTTTTAGGGTTCTCCAGAATAAGTTTAGTTCCATATTTAGGATTCTAATTATACATTACGTAATAAAGAGGCTTAAATATTGTCGAGACTGRTAAATTAGATACATGTCATTTAAAGTAGTTTTAAGAGATGCTTAAGCACACATTTCAGTCCATATTCATACATAAATATACTCCAGAACATGAAAATCCAGACAGAAGGATCTGGCCTGACACTGTTGGTAAAAGCATCTCTAACTGAGAAGTGAAAGTACCACATAAAAAGAAAAAACATTTCCATTCAGCCTAAACCATATAGGCTATGACCTTGTAGGAATGAACACAAAACAAAACAAAATAAAACAAGAAAATACAAAACAAACCTGAAAATAGATTTTTTTTTTTTTATCAGGATACTGACTAATATTTTTGGGCCATACACTGAGGGAACTATGCATGACATTTGAATTCCTCTTCTGCTCAAAAATAATTGAATATGTGACTCTGAATTCTGCTCTAAAATGGAATAATTGAGAACACTCCGTGATAACTGTCTCAGTCTAACAAAGCAAAGACTGATTCATGACTTAAATTCAGTTGACTTCATTACAAACATCCATTATAATAATCAGATGAGAAGATCTAAAGAATTCAGAGTACTTCCATTGCAAAATACAAAAAGAAACACAAGAAGCAAAAACAAACGCGGAAGGATCACTGACAGGGAACTATATGAGAAATAGAAGTGGAGGAAAGGTTCAATATTGTGAATATTTGACAGTCAGCAGGCAATATGTTAAGGTCAGACAAATCTGTCACTGCTGTCAGGCTGGGCAGACAAGGACGGCCAGAGCCTGCAGTGACAGTTGAAGATGAGCTAATGCAGGTTAAGAAATCTCATCTCTCCGAGCCTGAGTCCCCTGTCAGTACATGTCTTCATTTACTCAAGTGAGTCACCAGCGATAGGGCCATTAGTGGAAGCAATTTAGCACATGCTGTACTTCTGCAGAGCTCCAAAGTAGAAATCAGTGGCATTGCTAACAGATGTTTGGCTACATATTGCCTTTGATCTTAGCAAACAGAAGGAAACTTCAACTTACAGCATCATTTCATATCAGAGGTAACTTATAAAATCAAGGACTCTTTTTCTGAAAAATTCTTTATTCCCTTTTAAGAAGGATATGCAGCTGCCCTGCAAAATTATTTCAGAAACTGTTCAATTTACTTGCTGTGTTGCATATGTCAAATACTTAAGGTTCCTGTGCAACAGTTATAATTTAATTATAGCTGGCAAAATTGTTTTGAGTTGCCCAAAGTTTCCAGGAATAATAACTGAAATTAACTGCTAAATATTGTTTTTTGTGAACCAACAAAAGATTGTGTTTGAAAGATCAATTTGGTATTTTATCCTATTCTGCTAATATATATAATATATATATGTGTGCATGTGTGTGTGTGTATATATATTTAATCTTACATATGGTCAAATGTTACCATCTGTGAACATTCTGAAAACACAATTCAGCTGAGTGATACCTGCCAGACCCCACAGGTTCTATATGAACTCCCTCTGAAATGAGCTGATGAATTGCAGTGTACCCTGCTGATAGTGGTGGCACATTTTTGTAACAAAACCCATTGTCACTGTCCCTGTGAATGGCCCTTGCTTCAAGACATTTTCATCGGAGAGATTTGGAATGAAAACGATGACCTGGAAGTTGGTGGGAGGCTCTACAAACTAAGTTCTCAATGCTCTAAAACGCTGTGATCAGCTAGCTGCTTTCCCTGCTATTCCTTTCCAAAGCAAGCAAGCAAACAGGTATACCACAGAAGCTGAAATGAAATCAAGGGATTACACAAATAAAAAAGAGGAAAAGGAGAACAATGTGCCTATACTCTAACTGTTTGAGTTAGCAGATGAATTCTTAGACGACAGAAAGAATTTTTACCCCAAACCTCATTACAGAGTAAATCAAATCTCAACACACTTCCTACAACACAATTCCTAAATAATACCAGTCTTGTATCACTAATATACATACGTGAAGTAATGCCATTGCTGCTTAAACAGCTTTTATGCTTTACTTTGTTTTGTCAGAAGCACTTTAAGTATCTTTTTTCCATAGTAAAGCTTTCAAAGAACAGGTTCCTACACAGAAATTAGAATAAACACTTAGAGAAATGGCTAACAAATTGCTAATAAATGGCAAAAGATTAATTAAAGTAGAACAAACAGGTGTAACATGTTTAAAATAAATCAGGTAATGTCTTAAAAATACATTTTAAATGGAATACAAAACACTGGAATAGATGTCTTATAGACTCTTATACATACAAGGGATCTTGGAGAATGGAAAATACTGCTCTGTGTTCTTGCTTCTCTAATATTCCCAAAACTTCTCAACATTTCTCCTAAAATGACATGCTGTGAACAGTACAAAGGTTTTACCTATATTGTCATTATGCTTCAGAGTCAACACTTTATTTTTATCACAGCAGCCGTTCAAAAATTCTGTAATGCTATTTGCACAAACTTAAAAAGAGCAACAAAATTAAATAAAGGATGAATTTCTACAGTGGCAAGATATTTTACTGTTTAAATTCCCAAGTAGCTACCAAAGTGACTAGTTTCAAAATAATTGTGACCATGCCTRTCACCACCATACATGTTCCTTTTATTCTGAAGCATCATAATGCTTGGATTTTTTGAGTTACAGTAATTTTAGGAAGGAAATTATAACAAAGTAGAACATTTAACTAGGTCATTGTATGGCAGGTGTTTCCACATTCTGAATATTCATGCAGTTCTGGTCAGCTCCTTTTAAAAAGGTTATTGTAAAACTAGAAAGGCTATAGAGGCAGATAATGRGAACTCAGAGGTGGGAAACAGCTACTATACAATGAGTAACTAAATAAAACCCTTAAGCTTGGAAAAGCAACAGCTAGGATGAGAAATGTGCTAGATAGCTATAAATCATAAATGGAAAGGAAAAAMGAAGAGGGCAACACAGGAAGCAGAAGATTCCCAGAGAATATGTCAGGAAAAAGGACTACTGACAAGTGAGATGAGTATTTTTTTGTATGGTGCGTATTGAACTGTGGAATTCATTGCCTCMGGATCCTGTGTAGAAGAGAAGTATAGAGGAGCTAAAAATGTGATCAGACAAACCTATCGAAGATAGGTCCCCGAGTAGCTCTTAAACGTGACAGTGTAGATTCAACTTATACTAAAAATCCCCATAATAATTCCATAACAATTAATCCCTGAAAGCTGCCYAGATATCCAGTGGAAACAATCTCTCCATATACGTTCTTATCTTTAAAGCACTTTTCAAAGCATTTTCTGTAGCCATAGACTCAGCCTAATCAGTACAGCTCTTCTTTGGTTCCATGGCATGTGAACTGACAATATTGTCCATTTTGTCAATTTAAGCTGCTAGCTGGCTGGTAATTTATATTTACTTTGGAGAGTACTTTGAAATACAGCAATGTTAGCACCTCTTGGTGATTTTTAACAATTAATTTATACACTTTGTTTTCTAATAGTCGTATAACCAGAATCTTAATTACTTYGGCTATATTTCAGTCTACAGTTTTGCTAAGTATTTCCTAGCTGAAAAGATGACACAATCTACAGCTAAATCTCTCATCATTAACTGGTATAAATAGTAGTAAAAGTATACCTTATATGCAAAAGAAAATATGAAAAAATATGAATGTTTGCATTTAGGGTACAGATTTGTTTTGCTAGAGAAAGACGTTTTTACATAGTAMTTCTTCTGACTGGAAGGGCATTTAAAAACAACCTTTTGTAGCATGTCAACATTTCAGTTATTGTGCAGGCTGGCTTTCTTAAACACATTTTTGTTGATACGAAGCTGAATCCAAGATAGTATTATACACAGTTTCAGGCTTCACCATCATAAAATATTGAATATTTTTTAAGGGTATCTCAGGTAATTAAACTGCCATTTTAGTGCCTTTTTTGTTGTCAATATCTCTTCTATAATTTATTTTCCCAGATGTACTCATATCCTTGCACTCTCTTGCAACACTTTCACTAGTATCATGTTGAAGCAGAGAAGTTCTGTCAGTTGTTAACAGCCTTCTTATCTGAAAGCTATTGTTATTTTCATATATTTAAAATATTTTGTCAGTCCCCTGCTTATTTAGGGATAGAACAGTAACTGTTGGAATGTTTTTTTTTTTCTTCAAAGAAAGTTGACTTCATCAACCAAGTAAGCAACAGGGTGGGAGCCAAAATAYGACTTAAATGCTCTGATTCCATCCTTTCCTCATGTTAAGGCTGTAAAACATACTGCTTGTTAAGACTGTAGAATATATATGGTTCTATAGGGCAACAGCCATGTCTGTTTATTCTATAAAATGTCTGGTACATGAGGAACTTGAAAATTTCCACACTACAATTCTTTTTAAGCATTTCTGCTTTTGTGTTTATATTAATATTTTAAGAATACTTAATGCTATTGCTTTTAGAGATTTTCAGTAATTCATGTAATATACGTAAAAATAAYACATCCACACAAATGCAGTGAGTGCCTGGGACTGAGAGGTACCTGAACATATGCAAAGAAGAAAAGTGCCTTGAATTTTTAGAAGTCTAACTTTTCCCAGTATGGTTAGAACAACCATACAACATTAATGCATAAACAGCTTTAGGCATAAGCAACTGAAAACTTATGCTTAGGATAGCAAACAACAAGACAGTAAAATCAATTTCAGCTCCTGTGGGATGCTGATAGGGAGCAGTGCTGCATAGCAGGAGGCYGCCATAGGCAGTTGTTACTGAAAGTCACACTCAGTAGATCCTGCAGAAGGTTTTCAAATTTGTATAGTGCAGCTTCTCCCTCTTTGAGTCCTTCGAGCAATAAGATCTAATTTTGCCTGTAGTGCTGGAATACCTTGTCCTTATTTTGCATAAGAAACATCTAACATTAGACCTGCTTATTCATAGTTTTCCTTGCCWGGATTTCTGCATAAGCTTGTGGAACTGGCATAACATGGAATTCTTAAAGACACACTTGTCCTCTAGGATTTGGCAATGATTYATCTTCCAGCTCTGACATAACCCTCTTTAACAATCTCAGTTTATTTTTTTTTTCTGTATCATTTTTATTTATAGAAATGGGTCACTTCCTCCTCCCCCCCCCCCTAAAAAAAAAAAAAGACTCATCTTGTGAGAAAACCTTTGCACATGCACCATGTACAGGCAAAGACTACAAAGACAAAAAATAAATAAATTGGAAAAACAYCCCAAACTTTTTCGGGCTCCTCTTGTGTAAGTCACTCAATTTCTACACTGCTGAATTTAAATTGTTTTTCTTATGTTAAACTGCACTGGGAGGTCTGTAAATACAGATGAAAATGTGTCAAGCCAGGCATAACACATCACAGAAATTCTATAGTTGTGGGCATTAGAAAGATTAGCTACCCAAGTCTATTCTTACAGGAGTCAATAGGACTTTTTTCTTTTATACTGACTAAAAGTGGAAAACAGATATCGCAGAGCTGTCATGGTTATTTCCTTTCCTTAAGCGTAATACAGCTGCAAAGTGCTGCCGTGTTAACAGAGACCRTGGTGGTTTATAAACCCTTCGACACAGGTCATCTTTTTAAAAAACATAATAAACTGCAACATGCAACAGAGAAAAACAAGAGAAACTCCCTTAATAAGTGCTTTCTCAGCTGACTTCTATTTTCCAAACAGCGTGTGGGAACCAGAAATCCCTCCAGTTCTCTTCAGGGATCATGTACAGTATCCTACATTGTCTAATTAACCACGCAATTTTCACAATTTCAGTTAAGTTTTTGACATAAAAGCATATTTTAAACAGGGCAAGACCATTTACAGCAAAGCAGAACATAGAGTCAGTTTTTTAGAAGTCTAGCAGAGGAAGAAGCTTTTTGTGTGCATGTGTCTCTCTGAACTTTTTATCTGTTCTCAAAGGTAACAAGCCTGCRGGAATTTGTGAGAATCTTTAAAAATAACTGTGTCAAATATGTGAGTTCTATCTATTTTTGTTTCACAGTGCTGGAGGGCAAGTTTCACAAGATTCATAGACTTGACCTATCTTGTCAGCACCATTTGTTGCCTGCTGTTAGTGAGCTAAAGAAGCAGGATACAGGAATTGTTGCATTTATATCCTTAGATCTTATGGCTGAACATAGCAGTTACATTATTCAGGAAGAAGTAATGAAGAATACAGTATTTTTGAGTTTTTCTCATTTTGAAGCAAGTATTAAGAGAAAGATGAAAAAGGGTTAAATTTCACATTTTGTAGAAATCAAAACAGAGAAACAAAATATTCATTTGAAGGGCTGYTTTTAATGCTTGCATTGTTCACCTTAGAAATGGAAAAATCCTACATGAAAAGAGTTTGGCCAGTAGTAATTGATTTGTATAATTTTTTTTACTTGAAATAGTTCTTAACAACAGAATATACACAGTAATAAAATTTGAGATGTATTGTAATCAAAAAGGCTTAAGTGGTATAACAGTACATCCACAGTACTTGGAAAATAAACAAGTCATGCTCTTTTAGTCCCTGTGCCATTGTTGTAAAAGAAGAMTGCTTCTTACATAGGATATGGGCATCTCCTATTTACCTAGTTCCATAAATATACTAAAATTTCGAAAGTACTCTTAACTCTAGTAAGAACTGAGGTACAAGACTAAGTCAAGATACAAAATTGAACTTAGTTTTCCAAATTACAATTTAGTACTTTAGTCACTGGCCCTTACCATTTTAGTTTAGGCTAATTCATCCCTCTTCTGTCTTCCATTCATTTATACATAACTCATTCAGACTATGTCCAGATGATGGGCTGATTCTACCTACTCTATGGCTTTTCTGCTGTGGCCTCAAAGGAGACAGGGGATGATTGTTAAAGCAACATGTTACCCCGACAGCCAAACAAATACTTGTCGTTTTATCGGGGCATAGCTAGCAACAGCCTTCTCACTGATGCTCCCTTTGCCACAATCTTCATTGCATCCATGCTGCTTATGGAAAAGATCAAAAAAACGATGTCCAGACACAGCCATGAAAATGATTTTACATTATGCCTAAGAGGAATAGTTCATGCTTAACAGCACTCTTCTCTGTCACTAAYTTGTCATTCTCAGTAGGCTGCTGCAAAAAATCAAGGAAGGAATTACAAAGCTTGTACATTTAGGAAATTACCTTTAGTTTTGAGCTCAGGAATGTTAGCATGATAATAACACACACATAGACATGAAAGATCTCAAGATAAGCAGCAGCAGTGATAAGCTGATGCAAAGACAGACACAAGTGTTAACAAATC
This sequence comes from Rhea americana, assembly GCF_003343005.1. Lineage (NCBI taxonomy): Eukaryota > Metazoa > Chordata > Aves > Rheiformes > Rheidae > Rhea > Rhea americana. The sequence goes on from NW_028186890.1 coordinate 2,552,238, forward strand.
TCACAATCCTATCAGGAAACATGCAATATTTTGAGTCAGTCTTCAAGCCCCAGGCTCTACAATGAAGCGATCAAATAAGCATGTCAGTTATATTTTTAAGATACAGAGTATGTATCTAGGCCAGAAAGGAAAGAAAAAGAACTACATTATTTTTCAAAATCAATATAATTATAAATCAATATTATAATTTTTGAATGCTTGATATAGACAGTACCAGATCTCTGATGAAGAAATTATGAAAAATTAGTCACATTTCATTTAGCAAGATACTAAAGGAAATTCAAATCAGCATATACCTCAAGCCTGCTGTTTTTGAGAAGGGAGTAGCTGGTAAGCTGGATGCAGTGAAGAAATGCTAGTGCAAATATCCTAAGACAGTCCTCCAAAAAAACAGCGATATCTATAAGATTCTAGCATGAGTGGAAAGCTGCTCTCCTGGGGCAAATTTTGCTTGATAGGGTATGAAGCCTAGGGGGAAAAAACCCATCTAGTCACTGGCTAACCTACAAACTCCCTCAATTCTCATTTCTTTACCTCTGTGGTTTGTACAAAATAGGATATACAGCTTTAAATGAGCTGTTATTTCCTCAGTGTAGCAATTGCCTTTGTCCTACCTGATTAATATACATTTCAATCTGCTCCGAACACTCGCGTTCCTTTTAGTTCCATGTATTTACCATTTTGATCCCTGGCAGCTTCCCTAACTACAACCATGTTGATTGTTATTGCTTATTTAAATGTGACTGACAATCAAGGAATCAAACCAGTGAGCAAGAGTTCAACATTGCTAGTAGGGTCACAGCATAGAAGAGAGTTGCTCTCTCATGTTGACTGTATGCAACAGCATACCACTGAGAAAAGTGGTATGCTTTTTATTTTTTTTTTAATATAATTATCTTTTTCTCTGCTAGGAAGAACATCAAATATAAGAAGGAAGAGATGAAGGTAATATGAAGGTAATGTGTACTTCCCCATGTCCCCACTATCTTTCGTGTATAGAAGATACCAACTGTTTCAGTTGTTACTCTAGCAACTTGCAAACTCAATATCTTTATTTAAATTTATTTTAAAATTACAGAAGTGATAACCTTATCAGTTTCATGTTAGTGCAAATTGTACAGTGCTCATGCACACATAGGAGAATTTTCTTTACCTTCTCATTTTCACACAAAAAATACAAAATATAATTTAGGCCTTGCAGAAACTAGTTAATTCCCAAAGCTAGATGTTTTCTTGAATGCCAWACAAATCCTTTAAAAAGGATCAGCAATGAGGATTTAAAAGTCAAATTTTGACTAGTTATCATAAGAGAACAATTTAATATTTCTTCCAAGCACAAACATTATCAAGGTCCTCAGTGAAGAGCAAATAGATAAGGTCCCTTCTGCAGCCTGTCAGATCTATTCTGAAAACAGAAGTGTATGACAATCTAGAGCGTGCTAAAGTTACTGCCATTGAAGAGCAAATCTGAAGGTTATATTGGATCAAAAGTGGGATATAAATCAGCAATAGCATGCTGTTGCAAAGTAAGACCAATGATCCTATTAAAACATATAAAACATAATAATGTGCTACATGTGTGGAGTAATGATTCCAAACTTGTCTGACCTTTCCTGAAGCACTGTCTAGTTTCACACACGAGACTAAGAAGGAGCTGGACATTCGGAGATAAACAAAGGTCAGTGAAAACAACCAGAGATCTAGTAACTGAGTTCAGCGATGAAAAGATGAGAGAAATGGAGTACTCCCCGGTAACAAACGGTAAGAAGTTTGCGAAAAAAATAACACTAAAGAAAGCAAGGGAGATTATGTTTGTGTTAGGGGTGCTAATGGTAAGGACAACAAAACACTGCTTTAGTCTGCCTGGAGACCACGAAAGATTTTAAAGGATGCCTCAGAGAACATCTGCCAAGAATGATATAGGTCCTGCCTTCTGGCAGTGAGGAGAGACAATGACTTTTTTTGCAATTCCTAGGAACCGTCATTCTTGAAAAAGTTTAATTTTTGACTTTTGACAGTGAGTTTTCTGCTCAGTTTTCCTGGAAAAATGTTGCCACAAAGTTAGCCAGATTGCATAGAGTTTCCACTTTAAAAAGAGAAATAAATGTTTCCAGGTATATTTTCTCGWCCGTTAAAAAAGCAGACACAATATATCAGACTAAAGATTGCTTTATCCTTTGCCTGACTTTTTATCCTTTAAGCCCCAGAAACATCATGGTGATGGCTGCATATCTGGTTGTGAGCGTATTATGTGTATTTTGAAGTAACACTTTTTCCTCAAGTAAAGCACCAAATTTCAAAGATTTTTCTCTGTCATTACAGATCTTAGAGTGCTTTTCATCTCAACCACATTAGAAGAAATTAATGTTTTCCCACTCTTGTATTGTCCTTCTGTAAACTCCAATCATGGCCATATTTTTCTGGAAATACTCTATAAAAGTAAGATTGAATGGAGCAGTACCCTTCTATACAAAGGTGGAACACTGGTGATGATATGGGAAAAGCAGAGAGATCCAGGATTTTTGTTTTGGGCTCAGTGAATAGAAAAGATACTGTTATTACAGTATAACTATTGAGTCCCAAGCTTGTAAAACACCGTAAGCAAAATTTCTAGTATCGAAAATGGCAGGAGTGGGAGGGGAGAGGAAGCGAAGTGCTCTATGTCAGATTACCTTCTAAATACAAAAAACTCTTCAGTTTGATCAAACCAATGATGTAGGATAAAGTCACAATATTTTAAATTCATATTAGCAGCTCTATGCCAATGCCTGCAACAGTATAGAAGGTTAATGTTCCACACGCTGTTGGAGTATCTCAAACATATCCATTGAGATTTTACTTTTTAAAAGAAAATTTGCAGTGCACACTCTCATAACATTAACTGTAGGAAAAGCATAAATTATCTCTTCTGTGTTACACTCAATTGCTCTTTTGAGTCTCAGCTGAGACACTCAARCTTTATATCAGTCTGATTGAAAAACCTGGAAAAATGTGCAAAGCAGCAATTTCATGTATAGCAGAAGCTGCAGTTCCATTTTTTTTTATTTAAGAGGGACTGTATCAATACAGTTTCAGATACATTTAAAAATATTAATGATAAAACTGTTTATTGAAACAAAAATAGTTAAAAATAATATTTACATTTCATTGCTTATAACATCAAGAGGAGGTGAAATTGGCCAAAACCACTGCCTATATTCCTTTGCAACTTGACTAGTTTGTAAGACTATTGAATTTTGGATTCATAGTTAGTTTAAATACATTAAAAATCTTTTAAATTTCTTTCAAATAAAATGGGAAGCATTTCAATTTATAACAGATTTTGTGAGTGATGGCCCAAGTCTTCATTTATTTTTCAGCATTAGCCAGAATTTTGGTGGTTACATTTCTTGTCAGTGTTCTTTTAAAGATTCATGTATTTAAGTGTACTGAGAATTTTGTATCTAAATTCATATCCTGCCTTGAATACTTCAAGTAMAGATTTAACATATTGTAAGAATATATAGTGATTTTTGAAGCAGGGCTGATACAGCAATCAGTATTTCTGTTCTATCCTTTTTTAAGTAACATTACTCTGCCTCTCCTGACACATTCAAACCCTTTCAAGTGGCCAACATGTGCTCAGATATCTCCTCAGTAGTTTTTATGAAATAAACTACTTCCTCAGGCATTTTCAAAAATTTCTACCAAAAATGACATCTTTATGAATGTACATCACTAATACTGAGAGGTGATCCCTGTAGGCTGAAAGTTGAGATGAATGGTGATACAGTTCAAGTGAAGTAATTTTGCCTGTTCTATGCTGTTCAGTGAAAGAGTGCACAGAGTTCAGTCTCTAARCTCATCAGTTTGACACCTTTAAGGGAGGACTGAAAAGAGTCACGCTTTATGTGTTAAGAGGTCATAATTCTGATCTCCTGTATGTAAGGTACATATTCTCAGTACTTTTTAGAGTTTTAAAGTCTTCATAAAATATTTTAAAAATTATAGCTCATATTATTTCAAGTAAGGAGAAGTACAGTATCACATGACAAGTACACAAGTTTACTGGTTAGCATCTCAGTGGCTTTGAGGTTTACTGGATGCTCAAGCATATACATAGATGATCTTCAAGGCTTACACAATGCATTTCAACTTCCTCTTACTGAAAGCATAATCTCACTTTAGGACATAACAGCTGTAGAAATGAGTACGGTTCCTATCTTGCAGAGACTTTATTTTCCTTAGTAAAAGCATTTGCAATAATAAAAAAATGCTAGGTTGCAGATAATTATTTGATCTCATTTGCAGTGTTTCTTGTAAGAGACTAATAAAAATTTATCATGAGCTCCATGCAAGGTTATTGACATGCCTTCCAAGTGAATATCCATAAAAAGAGGATTCAGAATTATGGCTTCAGGCAGGCATATTGTAAGCAAACAGTTATACACATTTTTTTCCTCAAACACACTAGCAATGAGTTCTCATATAGTTCATAAGAATCTCTTGCCTGTACACATGTTGCAGAAGTCTATTACTGCATCTTAATTACAACCTGCAATCTTCTCCCCTACTTTTGGCTCTACATTCCCTTCAAAGTTTGACTACCACTCTTCAGGCTTAACTGCCAGCATGCCCTGTTTAAACAGTCATTTCTAAGAGGTATGCTGGTGAACTCCTCCAAGTCGTGGTTTCAGATAAGAGTGAATGGATGGATCAAAGATAATTTTCAATAAAATAAAGGAAAGGACTGCCAGCATTTCACAGGCTAGTAATGGAAGTGATTGTGGTCTTTCACTGGCTAGTTGTGGTCTTGTAACCACAAGACTTTCTGGCTTGGTCTTCAAAACTACAATACCAAAGAAGTATCAATGATACGATGAGCAGAAATTATCTAGGTGTCTCTATGGTCACGTTGAAGTAAAAGGAAGGCTGTGTTTGTGTGCATGGGAGAGTGAATGAGACAGAGAGAGCACATGCGAGCTGGATAAGCTGGTAGGACTTATACTTGCAGAGCAAACCCAGAAGTCAGTTCTTATAAAATGTAAGAAAGAGTAGTATTGTGCCTACTCAATTTGCTTCCAGGCAAGCCTATTGAACGTATGGGGAAATAAGGATGTATTACTTAAATTGATAGTTTTCTTCTACKAGCACTGACTAGACTATGTAACATACTACTAGTATGGTTGACACTTTTTGGGGCTGCAGGCTTACAGGTAAATAAAGAAGCAATCACCACTCTAGCCAACGCTGCTTACCAAAGCTCACATGTCCATTTTTCCCTACATATATTTTTCCTTTATTAACATAGGGGTATTTCAAAAGCCAGGAGTATAACTAGGGTAATTTTTGCCTTCATTTTGAATTATACACAAGTTTCTCTGCTTGTCTGGAGTTACAATGCTACATTGTTGTGCTGTTTAAGCTGCTGAATAACAGGCATATTACATACTAGAAATGGCTAAATTTCAGTAAGAACTAGTATCATTTATACATGCTAGTTGTAGTTTTCTAACATTCTTCTGGGGTTTTAGCAGGCACCATACATAAAGATGAAAAACTCCARTAACAACATTATAGGAAAAGACTCAAGACTGCTTATAAACAGTTTCTTCAAAATTTTATACTCTTTGATTAACACACATCAAGTTTAGCAGTATTACTCATGTAAATAAACCATCACAAGAAGTTTCTAATGTGTCTGTTTTAGTAGTTCTGGTTGTTGGGTTTAAGCAGTTTTAGATATTTTATACGTCTAAAACCTTGG
>NW_028186890.1:2558053-2695105 GCF_003343005.1 Rhea americana
TTATTTTAGAAGTTGGAAATAGAATTTTAGAAGCTCTGTCCCAGTCTTAAAAATAGATTAAAACATCAAAAAAAAAAAAAAAAAAGTCTAAGTCTATTCCAAGCATCAGCGTGCTCTATAATTGCCCTTTGCCATTCTTGCAGTTGTTGCAGACCAAATTAAAACCAGCTGGCGACACAGGGCAAGCACAAAGGGACCTAGTGCCATTAGTAATTGGAGGCGATGATTAGTGCGAATGGCAAAGGAGACATTAAACCATGCTAAGTGGCTAGGGAGAGACAGACTYCAAAATGTAAGCAATGTGAGAATGAGTAAAAAACAAGTAAAGCCCAAATGACACTAGAAATATTTCTTGGCTATAGCATCTTTATGTAAAGACCACCTAGTGAGCAAAAACCCTGGCAGCTAAATAGTCAGTACATTAGAATTCCTCTCATCATTTCAAATGCTTTCTTCTCCCATCCCCATTATTTTCTCAACACATTTTTTTTTACCCTATGTCTTTTCCTTACTTCTCTTTTGACTTCTGAACTGGTGGGATGAGCCAGACTGACAGATATAGATAAAGTTACTAGTTTTTTCCAAGAGGAACAGCATGGGCAGTAACTGAAGAATCAAACTCCTTGACTGCTGCCTGCCAGTCATTTTTATTTTGCAGAAAAATCAAAACTCTTAGAAAGTTAGAAAGTAACACTTCACTGGTTGATCCTTTTGACTATTGCTAAGAAAGTAAGACTATTTACTATAAAATACGGTAGGAATTACTATTCTCTAGTTTCAGTTAACATAACTGCATATCAAGAGAGATATAAAGGTGATAGATGAGGTCAATGCAGAATGAGACAAGATCTATATAGGCAACTGTCATTTGTCTAAACTACTGTGATCTTCAGCCTTGTCATGAATATAGTGTGTTTGATGTATGCCTTTGGAGTGTAACAAGATATTATATGATTGGCAGATTTTGTCCCTCTGGAAGATTTTGCCCCTTTTTTTCTTTCAGAATATCTCTCCTTAGAGGATATTAAAAAAATTCTAAAACAGGGGCTTGTGAGATCACATCAAACTCCGGTTGCCATCTATGACATATATTGATACACATAAACTATAATAGAATGAAGAGATTCTCCTTGGAGAAAGGGATTCTCTCTTCTAGATAACAGATATTCTCTTTGGCAACTCTGGGAAAAAAGTTGCTCCTCTAGAGCAAAACATACTGATTCTCATTCACTGATATAAGCTATAAAATCATACTGTATATGAGGCTTATCTGAGTTACAACTATCTAAAGATTGAGTCACAAAATCAACACATCCACAATATATGGACTTCAAACAGACCTCTTCTTGCCTTCTTGGCCCTCAAAGACCATTTGTGTAATATGTGTAATACATAATTTTGAGAAGAGTTGATAGTTTTTAGACATGAAGATAAATACCAAGAAGGTAAAATATGCCAGGAGATAGACAGAAATATAAATTTCCATGGCTAGGCCATTGCAGGAAATGAATCCTGATACCTTGGAGAAGATTTCTACCTTGGGAGTTTCCTAGGAGAAATTGCCKCATCCACTCAAATCTTGATTTCAAATACCTGCTTTAGTGGGTAAGCAGAGCTATACTGTTCTGCCTTGCTTTGCACATTTTCCCCTTCTCATCCCTGCATTTTCTTTGGATCTTTCCAGTCCCCTAGCAAAAAGTCAAAAACTTTTTCTTCAACCAGATACTGAGCTCTCTTACGTTCACACTCCAATCTTTGCAGTTAGACACTGAAATCTGTACAAACAAGCCCCTTCAAGTGACATAGAAAGCTCAAATCATCACCTGCCATTCTAGGCAAGATGCAGAGCTATACGCATCATTTAAAATCATTAGCATAAAATCGATAGCTCTAGGAAATAATTACAGTTTTCACCATGACTTTGCACCCTGTGGTACTTCATCCTCAAGGGTTATTTAATTAAGGGACAAGGATGGTTTTGCTCAGTGATTCCACAAGAAGTTTAACTGACAGATATTGAAGGACTCCCCCTCCTTCATTCTGAAAAACCCTGTGCTACCTTAGCCTTAATTTCAACTGAAGGTCCTTATAAGGCTGCTGGTGTGACTGTGATTACAAATAGGTTTAACCTGTGGCAATTAATATTCAGGAAAATTTTCCAGCTATAGAACTGATGAACCACTAGAATGAAGAGCTTACCAGAAAGCTTAGAAAGGATGTACGAACTCCTTTGCTAGCTACTTTTAAGAATAAATTTAACTATTGCTTATATCCCACCTTGGGACAGTGTAGGTTTTTGTACTCTGCGTTGTTGTCAATGGGGGAACTGGATAGCTTCTTGAGGTCCCTTCCAGCCCTGCCTTTGAATGATTTACCTCATACCTAGATACCTTTTTATAAGTCACCTCATTTAACTCATCTCTACTTAAGTTCCCTATGATCTCAGTGTGTATCCAAAGAGTGTGAAAATCAAAAGCTGTTATTTTTAACTGCCAGATCCATAAACTCACTTTATGATTGAAAGGGATCTTAGCTGATAATTGAAGATAACTTATTGTTTGAATTAAAAAGTTCTCACTAATATGGTTTTCTTAAGACGTTATTTGGAAAGAAAAGACCTATAGTTAAGGTTTAACATATAGGGCTAAGATGTCTATTCCTAACACTAGGACAGGCTCCTGTTGTCTCCTTGAGAAAGTCACTTAAGCCTTCCTCAGCTTCTGCAGGAAATAGTTAACTATTCCTAATTTATGGAAGTAATTGAAGGCACTGGATCCTCAGGAGCAAAAATAGGTCAACTTACACATCAAGTGTCATGCAGAGTTCTGCACAAGATGTTTACCACATTCAGAACTGTGCAGTCATCTGCATATTTGCCATACCTATAAGATATGTCCCTGTTGTAACACTTAGCTTTGTCTATAAAAGAATTGTGCCTCTCAGAGGTAGTGACAAGTCAACCAGTAAGGGTTATACAAAATTTAATTTGCTACAAATCTGGAGAGGTTAAGTATACATTAATCTAACTCATGAAATTCATTAAATTAATATCAGACAATGACATGGCATGATCTCATTCTTTTCAATTTGATTTAAAGTATCTGAGCTCTCAAATGGTTTGTTCTTACTAGATTTCCAATGCAAGTTTGTCAATTTAAYGTACAAAGAGATTAAAGAAATCAGACTTTTCTCAAAATATAGCTATTAAGAGACATCTAGAACAAAATGGCGAGATCGCTATCAATTTAAAGAGGAAATATTTGAGCACCATTAAAAATGTAAAGTTATAAAAATGGAATGAAATTTAGAAAGGGAAAAACATAGGCAAATTTGGACTCGGAAGAAGTCTTCAAAGACCATGTGTCCTTGTACATCTGTGATTCATGGGTACAAGTCAAGTAAAGCAGCTTGAGCTGGGAGAACTTAAGGACATATTAACTCTTCCAATACTGACTCTACCACAGTATTTTTAGAGGAGTATTATCCAAAAGTTAGCCATTGATGGATAAAACTGAAGAAGCCTTGCTCAAGGGAGTAGTCTTGGAACAGAGGAAAAGCAAGAGCCTTCAGTGCTGGGGTACAGAGACAAAAATTCCTCATAGATCAATTTAGGTTCTTATAGTCCTGAGATCAAAGCTCTGGAGCCACAGTACTGATACGTTCCCTAGAGCATAAATGTGAAATTGCAGTAATGACTGCAGAAATTTTTACCAGRCAAAAAAACAAACTCAGATTTTTATTTCAGTTGAGCTTTGGGTCTTTCTGATAGTATGGTCTGATTCTATTCAGGCTATGGTCTGATGCTGTCAGAAGAAAGAGGAAAAAGTTACACTGGAACACATGAAGTTAGAATTAGAATAACGTATTTAAAAAAGGTGCACTTGTGTTCCAGATTTCAATTTCCAACAGCTGCAATGCCATSGTTTTAGAGATTATCCAAATTTGTTCAGCTGCATTTAAATTAAAATCAAGCCACCTAATCCTAAATGACAAATACAGTATAAAGCTAGCTACTAGCTGTTGTTATTTAATGCAGACTGTCACCAGTGAGGCCGATTTTCCTGTCTTTGCAATGAGGCTTAATAAATACTGACAGCAATTACATTGAAATAAGATTTTAAAAAGGTCCAATTCAGTCCATAGAATGGATAAGATGCTTTATAAATACACTACAACCATCACAGAGGAGACTGCTTCTCAAATATAGCCTGTCTCAGGTAAAAGCTATGGCACTCTAGATACTTTCAACACTATGACATAAGGGAYTCATGTCTGAAATCCCTTTCCTTAGCTGTATCCAGGCTGTAGTCTTTACATTCTGGTTGAGAGCTACAAAAGCAGTTCTGATATGTCCTCTGCTGGGAGGTGCATTATCTTTACCCTCCCTGTAGATTCTTCCATTACCAAGAAATTTTCTTCTATCTACACCTTGGATCTTTCAAATTAGGTACACAATCATGCACTTCCTCCAACTATCATATCTTTTATTTATATCAAATATTATCACTATTATAGGAACAGACTTAAAGTGTGAGCCTTTAAGTATATTTGATGGTGAACAGGAAACAAATACAGACTAAGGAAAGTGGGATATACTAAAACCTGGGGAACTGGTGGAAGCTAAGGTGTTATCAAACAGTATGCTCTATAATACCACTAACTAAAAAATATGTTTGACCTTCATTTTACCGATAATTTAATCTGACACGAATTTTCTTGTATGGTAGGCAAAGTGAGTGACTTACCTTAGGGCCAAAATCTGAACTCCTAATTTAGGGCTGTACTGTATTTAGATTGTATATTAATCAAAGGGAGTAGGCAGGAATAAAAATTCACTTTTATAGTTAACTGAGACACAGTTGACGTTGTTTAAAGAACATGAATTATGGAAGTCAAAAAAAAAACCCCCACAGTGGTATGCTAATTACTTGAATGCTCAAGAATTTTAGGTACCAAAAATTGACAGCAAAGATAATAGCTAACAAACAAAGGAACTGAAAATAAAAGGTACGGCAGTAGTGGGAGAAATTTTCCACAAGAAAGAGGTTGAAATTGAGAATTCTTCATTTAGGAAAGCAGAAGAAATACTATCACTAAATCYAAACAAACACCCACAGAACTTGTTGGCAAAATTTTCCACAAGTTCATGTGCATAAGTTGCCTTCTCTCCATCTTCAATATCTGAATGACTGATTTCCCTAAATGTTTATCAAACAGGTTACACTCACTAGCAGGAGGAGGTATTGCACTCAAGAAAAGCTATTCTTTGTATGATGTACATMAAACCAAGTAAGAAAAATAATTGTCCAGATATCCACTTAGATCATTTTCCTTGCAAAAATTTTCACTTCACAACTTTAAAATAATGTTTAGAATAGTTTACATGCTTTCTGTGCTCTATTTTCTGAAAGCTATTCTAAGTTCTTAAAAAATTTTAGAATACATTTCCCTGTTAACAAACTGTCTAAGACAGAATTCTAAAATGTAATGAGTAAGAGAAATTCTGATGTATGATTACATCTATTTTTTCAGGGTTGAATTCTTATACTCTGGTTCCATGAAATCCCTCTGTAACTTCTGATTCAGTGGTTCTTGCATCAGTTGAGAGGAAAATAAGCTCCATATAGGATTAGGACTGCATCAATCTATACTGGTTTCATAAAACTTATGCAATACGCACACACACACACATATATATATACACACCACAGTTTCGTATTCATTCATTCCATGCTGTCACCTTACTCCATATTCAAGATTTAGGCATATGTGTACATGTGGATTTTTTTGGATCCTTGTCCTGAAAAGAATGAAAAAGTGTCTCACAAATGCTTCTTTATGGCACCATTAGACACTTTACTAGCATGTATTTTGGGTCACTCCCTCCACACAGTCACTCCTAATGATCTAATAGCCTCCAAACAAGCAGCCAAAGCCATCCATGTAGTATGTTAAATGTTTAATACAAGCTGAATGCTGTGTCAGCACCAATGTGAGTTATTCTCTTTGGTACTATTAGATCCACATGGTGAAATTTCATTCCCATCATGTTTATAGTTTCATCATTGCCTAAGAGGGTTATAAAAGCTAGTCATGCCTGTGTAATTTTTGTGGCATGGCTAAGAGAAYAGCCTCAAACTCTGAGAATGCTCTCTGGATGTAAAGTGGTAATGGGTCATCATTCACTCCTTTCTTTCTAGGCTGCATTAAACAACACTTTGGTATCAAGACAGCATTCACAATCTRTAGATGCTAAGTGGGAGGGAAGAGAGTTATTCACAAAGTGGGACTGCAGATTCAAACACAAATGGGGGAAGTCTGCATTAAAAATGCCAGAATTACTATTCTATACCTCATYCTCTGCTTTAGAGTTTTTTGAAATTGTCAAAACTTGAAAACTAAATAGCTCCTGCCAAAGGAGGTAGCATCTGAGGTAGACAGAGGACTCCCTGAGCAGGGAGGTATGTATTTTTCACTGATAAAGCAAAGAAAAACAGAATGAGAGTTTAAGGCAATTTGCAAATGGCAGAGTAGTACAAGGCAAGATCTGATGCTGTGCTTACCCATATTGTTTTACACACTGTAGCTATTCAATAGCTACTATTGACAGAAGATACTATTTAAAATGAATAGCAGTATCACTGTTTATACCATAATAYAGATATAATCCAGTTGACCATTTCATCTTTGCCATTAGAGGTAGCAAACAGTGCTAACAAAACAGTATAAGGAATAATCTAGTAACTGAAACAGAGGAGGGACTTTGAAGAGATCTAGTTCAGACTTTACCAAAGACTCTGCGGCTGTATCTAGCTATGGTTATGTCTCACAGATGGTATACTGTCTCATTCTCTCCATCAACATGAACAATCTTCTGCACGTTTCCTTGGATGATCCCATGATGTCAGATAGACCCAGCTATCGATTAGTAGAGCAGTTACCCAGACTAAAGACTCACTGTCCCAAATCCACTAATTTCCATAGAGCTCAACTTTCCAACATGTCACCTCACTCCTCTGTGCCTTTCTGTCTTGCATGAAAGAATAACAATCCTATTTTCCTTTATGCTGGAGTGGTAACAATACATTTTTTAAAATTGACAAAAATAGCCAACAGTAGGCTCTTCTTTACCCAAATCAGAATTTAAAAATAGCTGTATTTTAGCTAAGTTTAGCCAGAAGACAGTGTCTACGATAAAAGTCTTTTCTTGTATAATTAGCAGAGCTGCTTTCTTATGAATGACCTTTCCTTCGCAGTTATGACCATACAAAATGACAGGAACATTACATTGACTCCTTTTTATGGTCCCAGTTCAGAAAACAATGTAAATACATCTTTAACTTAATCAGATTTTCAAACATATGCCTCAACTAAAGCATAGACTTCAGCTTATTGGTTTTTTTTGTTGTTGTTGTATATTTTTTTAAAGCAAAGCACTGAAACATCTTCTGCACTGCAAAGGCAATGAATATAAACCAAAGGGGTTTAGGTTGCTAGTGAATATTGAGGGCTAGCTACTCCCTGAGGGAGCAGAATGCCAGGGGCTAAGGAAGATAACACTTCACCAGCCAGAGCCCAGCTCTGTGGTGACACAGAGCTCTCTAAGCACATCTGTGGTGACAAGACAGGTCTCAGGTGAAGCCTGGAGCACAACCCACAGGCCAGATCAGGTCTAGTGAGGGTAACTAGGGTCAGACACAGCCCACTGACTGCCAGACAGGTCCACAGTGCTGAGATAAGGCCAAGACCCAAATCAGCAAGGTCCATGGCAAGGACAGAGCTGTGGCCAAGCTAGACACCAGCACTCCTAYAACAGAGCTCAAGCAGATAGTAAAGACCCCAGGCTGAGTTTAAATGTGCTCTTCAGCTATGAAGGTGGGGGGTAGAGGCCCCAGGTGAGGCTGGTCAGGCCATTAAGGCCTGTTAGTGCACTCAAGGCCCATACATGACAGAAGTAGTCCCCAKCCTGTCATTGCCCTCTGAAAATTAAACAAAATCCTAAAACTTGATGGGATTTTTTAAAAATAAAGAATACTACCTTTTCAGTTAAAGGCTAGTAAGTGTTTTATATTCTCTTTCTGATTTTCTCTCTTTGTATTCCAGTGAATCTGTAGCCACCCAGGATTTCACAGCTGTCACTCCGTGGCACTTCATGGTCACTTGGAACTTCATTAACAATAACAGGAATAGGAAATCACAAATACCTATCATTGAATATAAGGAAGCAACATAGCTGCTGTTACAAGTACAGCACCCATGACAAAACTGAGGAGTTCTGAGTCCATTTAACCATGGCTGGTGTGGAGTACCTATACCAGCTAGTGTGATTGATTACTGAATTAAATATAATTGCATATACTTTGGATAATATTGCAATGAAAAGAATTTGAGATCTGAAGATTTCATTTAAAAGGAAGAKTTGTCTAGTTTTAGTAATCTTGAAGCCTATAAAAAGGATTTGAATGGATTTTATTAAACATGTTTACATCTGCCAGCTCAAATCTATACCACTGTGCAGTCAGGACATGTGATTTAAAATTTCTGACAGAGGRAATCAGTCATTGCAAAGGAATCTTGATTCACCCTTGTGCAGCAGGGCAGGACACCCCTACAAAGTGACTAGTGAGCAAAAAGCTTTAAATTATCAGATGCAAATTTGTTTTGAAAATCAATTTTGGAATGCTYAGTCAGAACCTGTGTAAGGAATTATTGATTTAAAGCAGAAAAGTGTACATGCAAATCAAACCAACTAAATTAGTTGGTTGTTCACAAATAACATTTTATTCTCTATTCATATAAATGGTGAGCAGAAAGAGTAAAAGAATAAAAGGAAGAGAAGAAGACATAAAACATAGATTATTGCTTGCTTTCAAAATAATAAGTACCTTGGAAGAGATCAAAGTCCTGCCTTTTCCTATCATTTACTGTGTATTTTCTAAACAAGCCACAGTTATGCCATAATTTTGTCCACTTCTAGGTAACTTCAAGGGCCCTCAGGATGGAGGACTGGCACCCACTCTGAATGAAAGTGTATATGAAACGTGCACTAAGAGGCAAAATTGATTACAGAAGAACACATGAGGTAGCAGATTTTGGATRGATGGATGACATCCTTTGTCTTGTCAGAATTACTGCTCATTTATATTCTTTTTTAGGGAAGATTAAGACCCATTAATTTCTTGTTCTTGAACAGATTATCTGTTCTTATCCTGAACAGACCTGTTCATTTCCTGTGCAATACAGATTAGACAACTTGATCCACGATTATAACTAAAACCAGATTATAAATGAATATTATCACATTCACTGACCCACCTGGTAGATGAAAAACAGACTTTAAATCTGTTTATTCAGATTATGTCCTAAGAGTGTCATCCCAAAAGAAAACACTCTCATTTCTACTTACCTCTCAAAATTGTAAATGCACATCATGGTTTGTGCTGCTTCTGAACTGATAGTCTTGGATAATGTATCCCTTGTACACAAAACACAATCATTACAAACTTTTCTCTTCAGCAGCCACTTATRAATCACTGTGGTCTAAAAAACTCATCTCTCCAGGGTACTGAATAAAGATGGCTTTACAAGCTATTGCTATTCCTAGTTTATTTGTTGACAGTTCTAAACTGGGTAATAATCAATTTTAGTTACCCTGGTGCAGTTGGAAAGTCAAACATCATTCCTTCAGAAACAAGTTTAAAACCTACAAAATCCTGTCCTAAGGAACCCCCAAGGGAATCTTCAGGTTCCTTCTGATCTGAGATGAAGTAAACTGATGACCAAGTCAAAATCTGCTCCACGTTCCTGACTGCAGATATGAAAGGGTAAAATTAACTTTATTTTACTGAATTTTTGATTTTTTGGAGTATATCATATTTTCATGCACTCATGATAAATAAACGTTATATCTAATTACATATATGACTACACCTATKAACATGCCCAACAAACCTATAGCCTCACAGGACTATATGGAATAGGTTAAAGGAAAATCTTTCTTTCTTTTCTATTTCCGTACCGCTAGTATCACTTAACAAAACTCTATGTACAACTCTTTTCTTGTGGAGCAGATACTAAAAAGCAGATACCCAGTTTTATCAAACATTAATTTTAATGAAATCTTACCACTGAATTCATATGGTTTCATATTAATTACACCAATAAAAAATACATCCAACAGTCAGGCAGTATATGCTTTTGAGAATTTTATTTTCAAGTTCACTGTCTGTGGTACATTGTCTTTCTGGATAAAAATCTTATAATCTGTTCTTATAATCTGTTAGCCTATATAGTTGATATTCCAAGAATCAGCATGAAACTGTCATAAAAACCTGAGTTCCCAGGTATGACAGGTTTCTTTCAAAAGAAATAACAAAAAGGAGAGAATCTAATGAAAAATTGACAAGAAAGTGTTTGTATCTATCCATTTATTACAAAACCATTTAAAATTTCAAAGAATTCTCCATATATTTAGACCACGGTTTGCATTTTGTCATGCAGCATATTTTTTACAATATGAAGGTTTAAATCTGTTCTATACTATATTTTTAACACACCCATCATCACAGAGCCATAGTTAGTGCCTCCGTCTCATTTTTATAACACTGAYTGATAGATATTAAACATAAATTTGAATCCCACTAAGTTCTAGTCTGGCTATAGATTCCAATTTGGCCAAATCATATTGTCTATAAACATATAAAATCATTGTGCCACAACAGTAGATGATAGATGAGAGGACTTTAAGAGCCTTTTCAAGCTAAAGCACTATCCAGGCAAGACAAATGGGTATATTTGTGCTTATAGACTAGGAKATGCAAGCAAGAATCATAATACAACACAATTATACCTTGTAGACAGTAGCTTTGCACATGCATTTCATTCCTGACTGTCATTGCTCTCTGTTATTCTGTACCATTGTTCCCAGGCAGCTGTGTACCTAAATGCTAACTTACTGAATTTACCTTCAAAGCTAAGACTGCCATTCATACTGAACTCTGCACAAGAAAGGAAAGTAAGAGAAGAGGTCACAAAACTCATTTCCTCTATTGACCTAAGCATATATTCAAATATGAAGGATCAATGCATTTGATTTGCTCATGAAATTAAGGTATTTTTTGTTACTTTTTCCCCTCTTAAAGGGCTAAATAATCACATCCCTAACCATTCATTCTGACAGACCTTAAATAAGTGAATACAGATGAAGGGACAAATGATAGATGACATATTTAAGAAAATACATTTCTGATATTGATTTTACAGTCTTTGATGAGCATCTAACAGCAAGCCTGACTAGCAGTAGCATAAAGACAGCAAAGTGGTCCTGAAAATATGACTGGAAAGGAATATCTGTAAACTTTTGAAGGTTGATCTTTAGCCAATAGATTCAGTGTCAGTCTCAGTGGTAAAAATTGGTAATTGCAAATATTTAGGAGCCGGGGGCGAAATGGCTGATTCATTCTGTTACATAAGTTTGTAAATATATTTGCAATGACAATGACAAGTGAAGAGATTACAGAATTTTGATTATCTGGCAATGAAAACAAAAAAGACTTCTCTTAAAAAAGTACCTCTTTATAAAGAATAGGCATTATTTCAGCAGGATTACCACGTGTGGAATAAGCAATACTGTAATACAAAAGCTGACTCTCAATGCTTGTCCACGAATGACATTAAATTCCAAAKAGCTATTTTTCTAAACAGCCATTGTATATATCTACTTCTCTTTATGTTAGGTCATAACTCCAATATGGTATGTGCAAGAATCTCCTACCTCCTCTCACCCGGAGTTTTAGTATTTTTTGTTCTATCAGATAATATTTTTTTAATATACAAACGCAATGTTCAGTGATAATCAATCTACTGTGCAGTACAACCTCTAACCTCTAGGAGTTTGTATTAGGATTTATTGTCACCATGCTGAAGATGGTGCATATTATCTGAGAAAGCACAGAAAGTAAAATAAGTGAACTCTCTTTGCTTATAATACATTCAGTGAAAGTAGACAGGCTGGATGTGAAAGCAGTCAGTCAGTCTTCCCATTGTCAACTGGACCCTTCAGTCTATAGTTGTTACTCAGTCCTGTAAATGGATACAGCTCTGTACAGCTGTCAATAATTGTCTCCCTAAAGGGATGCAGGAAGATTGAAAGAGATGCATTCTGAAAAACATAAACTGTTTATTCCTGTAACCAGYAATTCATCAGCTTCTAGTCTCAGTTTCCATACACAGAGATACACTCTGCAAGCAAGTGGCAGGCAATGCATGTCTGTTGGTGATAGATGGTGATTTGGAAGCATATTGTTCACCGAGATTTAAGTGTAAGTCACTAATGATAACAGTTTTTAATACCTGGCTTATTACAAGTGGCAGTGTGTTACATCGGTCATTGGGTTTAGACCTCTTAGCACTGCTGTGAGATTTGCTGAGTGAGTAGGGTTTTTTTCTGCTTTCTAGGTGTCTCTTAAGTCGTCAGCCAGATACTTGCTGGCACTGTTCCATCAGCAGTGCTAATGAATTATGACAGCTCATCTCAAATTGCCGAGCTCAAACATTTAAATGTCCACTACAATCTACCAATGAACCCATCTGACTGCCACTAGGGATCAGTGGGAGAAACTTATTAATACACATAAGATTTGGCAACATGTCAGGCTTAATCTATCACAACAGCTGAGATAATACACTTGTGCCTTCTTCTCTCCTAGCCTGTGGTGGGAAAAGTGAAGAGAGTGCCAGCACTGTATCACCAGAGAGTGCAGTAGCGCCATCCGGCTTTGCTGCATCTCACTCTATGTTCATCAAGTGCCTTGCGTAGTATTCCCAAGAGTAGTAACACTTTCTTTGAACAAAGAAGTTCTAAGCTTTGTAATAAGTGAATAAGAAAAAAGCATCTTTTAGAAATATTTAGGAAATCTATGGCACGCTGATTAACAAGTACATACTCATCTGACTGCCCTTCCTATACTAGAACCACAGTTGAATAACTGTGTACTGTAGGCTACTAACGAGCAACAAAGCCTCTAGCTCAATTTGCTAGTGCCCACACATTTTTCAAAGAATCCGCGTATTATCACCACAAAGCAGCTGAAGCACACAGTGAATGTCCTGTCCTATTACGTAGCTCCAGATAGCTATGKTTTTTTTTGAAAAAGCCTGGAGAAGTAATTGGGACAGAAGCCTTTTCATCTTGAAAAACCATTACCGTGTATATATGGGACTATCTGTATATRTACATATATTCTATGCTATGAATGATTACTAATAACTTAAGAGTCATGCTTTATTTCCAATCCAAATGAAAAACATTTTTTTCAGAAGAAGCTACTGTAATTATATGAAATTCACTATTTTCCCCTTATGATATGGGTACTACCCAGCAGAGAAAAACTTTTTGATGACAGAAATGTCTCTGGAGATACATACTGGGAACTAAGGCATGTTACAGCTCATTTACTTATAGCAGTTATGTGCTAAATTGAGTATGAACTAAAATAGAATAATTCTTTGAAAAAGGCAGCAGTGAAAGGGTTTTGGAAATCTATCCCTACAGAATTACTCTTGAGTTAATATTTTATGGTTCAATATTAAAATAATTRTCCACCTAATTATCCTGCCTATGTGGTACAAGCACCCAAACTGCACTAAGTAATGCTCTTAGGGTCTTCTCCAGTAGACTAAAACTTGGAGTGGGTTTTTTAGCATGTAAGCCATAGATGGGATATGAAGAGAATTTCTTCAATCACTTCACAATTCATTTTCACTTACGTCAGCACCAGCACAAAAACTAGAAAAACATTGTTAAAGTGAGAAAACAATTGTGAATTCTTTGCCATGATCAGCTCCTTTTAGTCATTCCCACAACAAACTGYCACAGGACTTAAATACATAGACAAAAGGGAAGTGTTTTGAGGCTTTCAAATGGTATGTGAAAGTCATAGCATTTGGACATGTCATATAGTGCCCGACTAGGTTAGATCAGCTGGATATGCCTTAGTGTGCAGTGGTAATCATTTTGAAATAAATCCCTCACTTAACCTGGTTTATGTTGCACTGGTTCAATTTGCAGAGCAATTTCAGTACAGGCTAAAYAGATTCATTTGAGAGGGAACTAAATATCTCTGCTCTAAGTAGGCACAAAATATTCTTCAGCTGTTACTGGGGACAGTAGTGTCTGAACTAAAGACTGGCCTTCTGGACATCTTTCAGCCATATGTGTAGTGGGGATAAATGATACAGGGGACAAGAGGAAAGACTCTCAAACTGCCCATAATGTGGGAATAAGGTCCTCAGCACTTTCTGCTTCTGTCTATTTATCTAAACCCTACTGCACCAAATTACTTGCTAATACAGACCTCATCACTGAGGGCTTATTTGTAGCTCATAAAAAAGTATAATCAACAGCTGCTATGCTCTCAGAAGAAGTCAGAAAAGCACTCATTTTCAGCCATGGTTGCAGCTGTTCTTAAGGAAAGTTATCTTCCTCCAGTGAAAGAAGGATATCTCTAATAGGAGAGCAAAAATAACAATAATGAAAGAATTCCCAGTCTAGGCCACGACCATTTGAAAACTCATTTCAAAACACACCAAACATCACTTTCTTGCCCAGCTTTAGAATTCATTTATACCCTTTCCCCTCACTTTCTCTTAGTCATTCCCAAAGTGCGTTTATTTCTTAACTGACAGAGCCCTCCTGCCTGTTTGTCCTTAGTGGAAAAAGCTGTTCTTTCTCTCCTCACCCTAAGTGTGATGCTACGGGACTCTCATTACAAGTCAATCAAAGTATTAACTGAAATATTTACACATTGCTTTGAGGCATCGATGATGTTTTATCAATTTTTGCCCTTAACCTAGTTCAAGAGATAGTACATTACTGTATAAGCATTAGTTATTCTGCTTCTTTTTCTATAACAGAATTGCTCTGACTTCACAGCTAAATGTTAGATGATGGCAACCATTCTTGTTAGAGAGAGTAATTTTAAACTGGTTTAGAGTGCTTTAGTTCTGTTGAAAAGTGTTGGATCTGCATTACTGTAATTAACTATTTCTTCATCTACTAAATTTAGGGCACAATGATAAAACAGTCCTAGCAACTATTCCAGTGGGCTACAATAGTGAGACCTTAAAGTTTGCAAGCATATCTTTAAATGCCTTTAAAGTTAAYGGAAATAAATAAGTTTGGGGTTTTTTCTGAAAGAAAGATTTGAAACATTGGTGCACTTTTAAAAAATTGACTCCTAGCTGAAGCCAACTAAATAGCTACATGTTATTATTTTTGGAAGACAAAACACTGCTCTCAATCACTCTATTCTGGAAGGGAATATATGAAAAGTAATTAGTAGCCAGGTTTCCAGGAAAGTAACAGGGAGATAGAGGAGATGGTTGGCTCAGCACAATCAAACACAAAGAAGGAAAGCAACAGAAATGACTATCTGAGACTCAATTAAATTAAAATATCTGAGAAACAAGAAAAAAATTTATGTAGCTCCGTGTRTGAAGATCAAAGCTGGGAAAAGAAGGAAGGCTGGCATTCCCATCAGGAGAACTGCTGACAAAAGATCAAAATCTGCACACATCCATGCTCATGCACAAAAATGACTGATACAGCTACAAGATGAGCACACTACAATACTCTGCACGAAGATCAGTGTACTAGCCATTAATAAGTTAGCTCACAGGCCGAATAATCTGAATTAGCTAAGTACTCCACCCAAAGTAAATAGCTTACACAATATACATACACACATACATATATACATATACATACACACACACACACACACACACACACATCATAGATACACATATACATACATATATATATATACATATTTATATACACACCCTTGCCAATGGGAATGATGATTTGTCTTTCAGAATAGGATTCCAAGGATTATTTGTTTCTTGCTATGGTAAATCAGACTGTATAATCTCATGACCCTTGATTCCAGATAGGGTATTGCTTCAAAACCTTACACAYAGGTGGTAGCTCACCTTCTGTCCAGATATGGTCAGAAACTCAATCACTTCCATACTTCCTTTAAAAATTTGTGGTCTACTTCAGGAAAAACAGCTAGTTCACCTTTTCTACTAAAGCTATTGTCTCACATGAGATAGCACCAAGATTTTTAGTTTCTGACTTTTTCTCTCTCTCCAGTTCCTTGACCTAAAAACTGTCATGTCACCAYTGTCCTCTCTGGCTACTGGGTGTGACTGGTTTGATACCTCTTTCTTCTATAGGTTTGCTATGTCCACTCTGGGACTGCATCTCTCTTTTCCAGGTTCATAAACAAGCTGTTGTATAGTTCACTACAGATAAARCATCAAATAGCAGCTTTAGGATCTTTATTTAGCAATTGCAGCACCAAATCAGAATAACTAGACCCACTGGTGAATGTTATGAGCCACAACTACTCCTACATTCGTACATGGAGAACAAACAGAGACATGATTTACAGAAGCATGAGTGATAAAAGRTCCGCTCCAGGAATATAAGGCCTTCTCTGGTCCCAGTCTGTTACGTATCAAGATATAGAGGGRATGAGCTCACTCTGGTATTCACTTAAGTCTAGTAGCTGGATATCTTTACATATACTGGCTAGTTACCACTGTGATAAGATAATCTTACTTCTCCAGGCAGGGAGAATTCTATTTCATATCTCAACACTAAAAGCACAAAGAYATTTTAAATTCTCCACTGAAGCCAGTATCAGAGCAAAGTCTGAACAATATATAYGCCTTTAATCGATGGCTCCTCCAATTCTATGTTGCTCATGCTTTCCTGTAGCATTTTAAAACATAATGGATTATGTATAAGAGACGTTCAACCAATAAAGTTACTTAAGAGTTACTTAAATCCTCTAGCTTAATTAGCCTTCCCTTGAGTTGATAAATGCCATGTTATCATGTTGCAAGGAGGTTTACGACTACCCTAATAAAAGACATTTAAGCATAAATTTCCTGAGTTGTGGTGACACAAGTATCATTTCCCTAACTTCTCTAATATAACTAGGTGTTAATTCACATTACAGGCTCTGCAGGAAAGTTTATGAGAGAAACAGCAGCTTTGCTGCATTCACATACCCAAGACACACAACTAATAACTGTGAGATTTAAAGCTTGTCATAGCTTCTTYGAGAACCTAAACAGAAAAATCCTTAACTGATAGAGCACCTGAGAAATTCTTAACCCTGCTACTCTGCTGGGATGGAAATATATCATGAGAAAATGATTTTAAAAGGACAGTTCAGCTAAATAATTCGGCAAGAAAGATGCAGGTAACTGAATAGACAGTGGCAGAATTAGCGTTTGCTGTTATAATTAAGGTGGAATGAGAAGGGATCACATGCAAAGTAAGGAACAGTTTTAGATAAATTCAAATGTGAGACTTTTGATATAGTACCAGAATACAGCAAGAGCAATACATTTTAAAATGACAAAATAAAATGCTTTTTTTGTATAGTTATCCTATGGAAATTTTGACTACAAAATTGTCAAGACAAAAGGTTAACAGGCTTAAAAATATACATGAATCATATTTACATAGCAATAGCCAGAGAGAGGATTAAGTTAGGATAGCTTTGCTTCATGTCAGTAAAATGCACCCAGGCTAAGTTAGATATGTTTGTGTGTGTGTATGCGTGCAYGTGAGTATAGAGCGACTGGGGAGGCAGAAGAGAATGTAATTAATAGGATATTCATCATGATGATATTTTGACCTTCATGTTGTATCACTTTATCTTATTTTTCAAATTGTCTGAGGCAAGTGTTTATTTTCCTTAGACATTATAGCTTTTTGTAAATACAGAATATATTTTGTTAATGTAAAGTTTCACAGAAGATTTCTGCTATAGAAGAAATAGGCTAGAAATATTTCCTACAGTTCTGTCTTGTGGCTTTGCTGCTAATTCTGACTCCTTTAACATTTTCCAGATGGCTTGTTCTCTCTCTTTGGGGAATGTATCTTTCTAATATATAGGTATGAGATGGACCTGCAGAAAGAGGATGCATTACTAATTTCAGGAGAAGTGAAAAACATTCTGGTGATATTACTGCTGCTAAAATCCCTTAACAAATGTAAGTGTTATTTTTACTCTCCCAAGGAATATTTAATAAGCATCAAATATTCACAGAGGACAGATAATATTTAAATGACATCTTTAAATGATTAAAAATGTGCAATTCTCTGATAGGGATTATGGCATTAAGGTCTGCAATACATTTTCATTAGGCGCAAACTGTCTCCATGATGCTATCAAAAGAAAAAGCTTTCAGAATTCTTTGTGCAATTCCTAAGGAAGCTCACATCGAAGTTTCTGTTTTCAGGATGAAAAATCAGGATTCAAGATTCAAGTCAGTATTTGGCAAGATGTTAGATAAAATCAATAAAGTGATAAAGCACGTCAAATAAAGTTTCAGTGCATCCTTTTCCCCAGCCTGTGTTTCATTTGGCTAGCCTTGGTGTTAGCCTGCTCCTCTGAATTAGACAACAGCAGCTATTCCATTCTCAATCGTGATTCTGTTCAAACACGCTAAATACCATTTGGATATAAGGCCATAAGAAATGACATAGGAGATTTAATATTGACTGTGTAGTTATGTAGTGTTTTAAAATGATGCTAGGATAACACAATTCTGTTCAAGGTATCTTCTTGACATAACACAGTGCTGTGGTTTTCTTGRGGAAAATATGTTGGGAAGAGCTCCAAAAATTATCACAGTAATTTTCCTTCCTACATTTCTTCTATATCTTCTATCAAAGTGCAAACAGGTATATATCTGTTTGAAATACTTTGTAAAATTACYGTATACTATGCACTGGAAAAGAACTGCCAGGATTCCAAATACATGAACTGCTGTGAAGGCAGAGCTACAAGAAGAACCCAAAGTCCAGCTGATGTAAGCTGTAGTACACAGAAATGTAAGCGTGCTTGTTTATATAACAGATGCCTCAATAATTCACAGTAACTGAAGGACTCCACCATAAATGACTGAATATTGTGAATTAATAACCATGATGAATTATACGCAATGAAAGTTAATACTTCATAAAATACTTTTTTCATTACAGTTGATAATTGGAATTAATTTCAATTTATAATATTTGTTCCTGTATTAACAGATTTACCATTATTTTAGCAAAAAAATTGAAATCTTAATAAGAAGAAATCCCACCACGGAAATATGTTGGTTGCTAAACTTATGCTCAGAAATACAAAGAAAAATTAGATTATTAAAATATTAGATAAGCAAAACTAAACAGGTTTAAACAATACAGTACCAATCTCAAAATATTGAATAAATATATCTTCTGCATACCAAAGCCAAAGTTTTAATAAGCTTCCCACAAAACTAAGTTTTCTTTTTTCTATTTCTTTCTTATAAAACTAAACAGAGGAAGTCCTGAATTTAAAGACATCTAATCTCATCTTCATCTTGCTCTACTAGTGTTTATTCATATAAATAGCTCCTCCCCTATCATGTCTATATGTAGATAAAGTAAGGGTAGTTATGTCTACCATTTTTAAACAYTTATTTTTAATGGGAAAAGGCAATGTCAGGTTTACTTTATCTGCTTAAGAGAAAAGTTCTGAATGAGGCTAGGTGACTTAGCTGATTACATCATTAAATTTTGGAGCACTGCAAAGAAATCATCTGACYATCTTGGAAGTGTTTACTTTCATTGATTAGTAAGCCAAAATTCATAAAGCAAAGACGAAGAAGGACAGTCTCCAGAATGACCTACCAAAGACTTGATCGCGCTATTACAAGAGATGCTGAGAAAACTCTTCCTGATAGGACTGAGCCACGGGAGAGCATTTAGTCAGCCTTTGGTTTTGATCTGTTTTTATCTCCAGCTGTCAAGAACACAGAGGAAGAGAGTACACAGCAAGGCCAGAACCCTCGCCCAAGAACATTCTGTCTTTCTTCTTACATTCCTGGAGAGAAAAGTGAGAATCCTGAAAGTGCCTTGCTAAGTGCTTGTTTTCTACAAGTGTCAGAGAGGTGAGAGAAGAAACAGAAGAATATGYAGGAAAATCCCCCAGAGCAGCCTCTAAGTATACCCTAGCAACACCTTTCCTGTTCCCAAGCACAGGGAAGTTGCTTTACAGTTCTTCCCTTCCCACTTGCTTCTAGTAACTTATCTGATCAACAACCTTTTTTCGTCCTGCCCTGAGGGACAGAAGTGTGGGAGTGGAGAAGGGAAAGGTGAGGCAGCAACAGGGAAGAGAAAAATTCATGTTTCAAGAGATCTTAATGAGGATTCCCTGTTTGAACCCACTGTAGAATTACATTAATTGCAGATTAGAATCATAGAATGGTAAGGTTGGAAGGGACCTCTGGAGATCATCTAGTCCAACCCTCAGTGTAGCCCATAAGGCAACTGGCCCAAGACCTTGGCACACTCTAACCAACTGAGCTAAACCTGCTACAATGTAAAAAATTGTGGAAATATATTAAAATAAAAATAATTAAATGATTCTTTCAATTTCTCTACTTGCCCCTGATTCTTGTTYTCCATTTCAAATTCTCTTCTGCTGCTTATAGGGTGAACTAGACATTAGGGAGTACAGCAAGGGCTGAGAGATTTACCTTAATATCAGGAAGTTTAGGGTACAGAACAAAAAATGTTACATTTACTGGACTACCTGCAATATCCTGTATTCATAAAGCCACTTGAACGTACTCTAGAAGTGAAAARTGAGAATGATGGTATCTTCAATCCCTGTATACTGACGAGTTTTTCATAAAGCTGTCTTGGTCTAGGTTCTCACACTCCAGACTGGAAAAGCCTGTCAACAGAAGTACAGATGGTAGTCTACTACTGTGAAGACTTGACTTGGCAATGGGACATACAATTGTTTGTGATTAAAATAAAGGTTTCCTGCTCCCAGATAAAGTCTTTCCTCCATATAGACTTATTTCTCTGCTAGAATTCTTAATTCAGATGTAAACTCTYACATATAGCTCTCATGACTGGAATGCTGCCATGGATGGATATGTGCTTTTTAGGAGAGACAGGCCAGGAAGGCGAGGTGCTGGAGTTGCTCTTTATGTGAGAGAGCAACTGGAATGCATCAAGCTCTGCCTAGGAGTGGAGGAGGAGGAGGCAGTTGAGCTCATGGGTAAAGATCAAAGGGCAGGCTAGCATGGGGGACACTGTTGTGGGTGTCTACTGCAGGCCATCTGAACAGAAAGAAAAAGTTGATGAGGCCTTCTACAGACAGCTGGAGGTAGCCTCACAATCACAGGCCCTAGTTCTCATGGGGGACTTCAACCACCCTGACATCTACACAGCAAGGCACAAGCAGTCCAGGAGGCTCCTACAATGCATTGATGATAACTTCTTGTCACAAATGGTGGAGGAGCCTTTGAGGAAGGGTGTCCTGCTGGATCTTGTCCTTACCAAGAGAGATGGACTGGTTAGAGATGTGAAGGTTGGGGGCAGCCTTGGCTGCAGTGACCATGAGATGGTGGAGTTCAGGATCCTGCAGGAAAGAAGTAAGGCAACAAGCAGGATTGCAACCCTGGACTTCAGGAGAGCGGACTTTGGGATCTTCAGAGACCTAATTGGAAGAATCCCATGGGTTAAGGCCCTAGAAGGAAGRGGGGTCCWGGAGAGCTGGCTACTATTCAAACATCACTTCCTCCAGACTCAAGAGCGGTTCATCCCTATGAGTAAGAAGTGCAGCAAAAGGGGCAGGAGACCTGCATGGGTGAGCAAGGAGCTCCTGGCCAAATTCAGACAGAAGAAKAAAGTACACAGAATGTGGAAGAGGGGACAGGCTACTTGGGAGAATTATAGGAATGCAGTTAGAGTATGTAGAGATGYTGCGAGGAAGGCCAAGGCCCAGCTGGAATTGAGTCTGGCAAGGRATGTCAAGGACARYAGGAAGGGCTTCTTCAAATACATCAGCAGCAAGAGGAGGACTAGGGAAAATGTGGGCCCGCTGCTGAATGGGGCGGGGGCCCTGGTGACAAGGGATACAGAGAAGGCAGAATTACTGAATTCCTCCTTTGCTTCAGTCTTCACTGCTAAGGGTAGSCCTCAAGAATCCAASAGCMTGGACGTGAGGGAGAAAGTCTGGAGAAAGGAAGACTTTCCTTTGGTTGATGAGGAAAGGATTAGAGGCCTTCTGGGCAGGCTAGACATCCACAAATCTATGGGCCCGGGTGGGATGCACCCACGGGTACTGAGTGAGCTGGCGGATGTTGTTGCCAGGCCRCTCTCCATCATCTTTGAAAGGTCCTGGAGAACTGGAGAGGTGCCTGAGGACTGGAAGAAAGCCAATGTCACTCCAGTCTTCAAAAAGGTCAAGAAGGAGGACCCAGGCAACTCTAGGCCGGTCAGCCTCACCTCCATCCCTAGAAAGGGGATGGAACAGCTCATTCTGGATGTTATCTGCAGACATATGGAGGAGAAGAASGTGATCAGGAGTAGCCAGCATGGATTGACCAAGGGGAAATCCTGCTTGACCAATCTGATAGCCTTCTCTGATGGAGTGACTGGCTGGGTAGATGAGGGCAGAGCAGTGGACATTGYGTACCTTGACTTCAGCAAGGCTTTCRACACTGTCTCCCATAACATCCTCCTAGAGAAGYTCTGCAAGTGTGGGTTAGACGAATAGACAGTGAGGTGGATTGAGAACTGGCTGAAAGGCAGAGCTYAGAGGGTTGTCATCAGTGGCGTGGAGTCCAGTTGGAGGCCTGTGGCTAGTGGCGTCCCCCAGGGCTCAGAACTGGATCCCATCCTGTTCAACTTACTCATCAATGACCTGGATGAGGGGATGGAGTGCCTCCTCAGCAAGTTTGCTGATGATACCAAGCTGGGAGGAGTGGCTGACACACCCGAGGGCTGTGCTGCCATTCAGAGAGACCTGGACAGGCTGGAGAGCTGGGCAGAGAGGAACCTCGTGAGGTTCAATAAGGGCCAGTGCAGGGTCCTGCACCTAGGGAAAACTAACCCTAGGCACCAGTACAAGGTGGGGGCTGACCTKCTGGAGAGCAGYTCTGCAGAGAAGGACCTGGGAATGCAGGTGGGTGACAAGTTGACCATGAGCCAGCAATGTGCCCTTGTGGCCAATAAAGCCAATGGTCTCCTGGGGTGCATTAGGAAGACTGTTGCCAGCCAGTCAAGGGAAGTGATCCTGCCCCTCTCCTCARCCCTGGTGAGGCCTCATCTCGAGTCCTGTGTCCAGTTCTGGGCTCCCCAGTCCAAGAGAGACATGGAGCTATTTGAGAGAGTCCAGCATAGGGTTACAAAGATGATCAGAGGGCTGGAGCATCTGCCCTATGAGGGACGGCTGCGAGAGCTGGGCCTTTTCAGCCTGGGGAAGAGAAGACTGAGGGGGGATCTTATCCATGTGTATAAGCACCTGAAGGGAGGGTGTCATGGGGGACGGGGACACTCTTTTCAGTTGTCCCGTGTGACAGGACAAGAGGCAATGGGCAGATATCGAAGCACAGGAAGTTCCGCCTGAAGGTGAGGGGGAATTTCTTCCCTGTGAGAGTGACGGAGCACTGGCACAGGTTGCCCAGAGAGGTTGTGGAGTCTCCTTCTCTGGAGATCTTCAAGGCCTGCCTGGATGCAACCCTKTCTACCATGCTCTAGGTGACCGTGCTGAGCAKGGGGGTTGGACTAGATGATCTCCGGAGGTCCCTTCCAACCTTACTGATTCTATGATTCTATGATTCTAAACATACAGCACCAGTCTTCTATCAGCCACATTCTACAGTGAAAAGGTTGACAGTGTAGCAATAGCTCATGCAACAGGAAGTTTCTGATTTTAGAACTCAAGTATTACCAGTTTTAAAAATTGTGTATTTTAGGATGTTCCAGGCAAATTATATAGTAAGTATTGATTTTCTTAGCACATGTAAGTCTTGATGTGTGCTGTGGCTGTTGTGAGACACTGATTATGTGGACTTAGAACTTCAATCTCACAAAGAATAAAATGGCATTTTTTTCAATTTTTCTTTAATATGCATTAACTATTTTTGAGGCATTGATTTACTTGCAAAATTTTAGGAGGTTGGAAAAAAACCACAGTGGTCCCGATGCCTTAATCTCCTAAAAAGTAGTATGGTGTTATTTAGTGAGGAAGTCGTAARACAGAGAGAAGGAAAAGGTTGGGTTAAGTGAATTCCTAGACTGGGAAGCTATTGAATGTTTATTGCCAAAGAGAAYATAGTCAGGGAGAAGGAATGCTGAAGTCTCTATCTACAAATAATCTTTCTGGTACCAGCTAATAAAAAACTACACTAATCTGACTGGTCCATGCAGTGGGACAGAAACCTCTTCATTACTGGGATAATCATTAAAAGTACTTTCTTCATAGTGCCAGAAGCAGGATTACTAATCTGTCATTTAGAGGTAGCTAGAGAACTGCCAGCTACAAAGTATATGTTTTCTTCACCAAGGGTAAAATCAGCATTCTGTAGATGAGATTAACTAGACAAAAAACCATAGCTTGCTTGAGCAAAGTCTGAGTTATGCAGCTCCCTCATCATATGGTTATTTTTCTCCTACACCATTTTGTTGTATATGGTAGACTCCTAGCAGAAGAAATCCACCCAGAGAAAATCTGGGAAAATAAGATATGGAAGTACTAGCTGCTCAAACTGTCCAGTCCACGTAAGTACTAGAGGCAGCTGACACAGAAAAGAAAACAGAGTAAGCCTACCAAAAACCCAGTTGTTCTGTGGCTGCTGTGCTAAAGTATATACTTTGATGAGAAGCATGGGAAGACTGGAAATTTGCTGTTTGTCCTTTCTTCTTGGTATGAATCCTCACTGTGCAAAAAGTATCAGCAGAAGCTAATCAAGCTGAACATATTATTTCACTCTTCCATGGATACTCATCCCTCTTGTACCAACCAAAAGCCAGTTCTAGCCACAGATAGGAGTTAAAAACAAATTCTTGCCTCTGCCAGCTTGCTCATTTTGTTTGCAGACTATCTGTGGCAGGGATACTATCACTAGCTTGGATTTTTTTTGAAGAATACACTTGATTACCCTCAGGAT
This sequence comes from Rhea americana, assembly GCF_003343005.1. NCBI lineage: Eukaryota > Metazoa > Chordata > Aves > Rheiformes > Rheidae > Rhea > Rhea americana. Next base: position 2,583,077 of record NW_028186890.1, read on the forward strand.
ATGGTATTTTCTATTTCAAAAGATTCTGGTTTCCTCTGCAGCAATCTTATCTAAACTGTGCTATTTAGCACAAACATTTTTTTCTATGGAAACTGGACAAATTTAATATAGATATGCAGTGCACAAATGTTGGTGAAAAAGGAAATTTGCTATTTTACTAGTAGTAAAAATGCTTTGATTCATTTCTTTCATTCATTGACTCCWCATCATAAGCAACAGTAGAGAAAAATGTTGCCTAAACCAAGTGTGTAACTTTTGAGTATAATGAAGATATAGAATGGATTTCTCTAATTCCTCCTGACATACCTAAGGGTCTAATTAAACCACTTTAACAGCTTCTTCAGGTAAAATGTGAAGGCCAGTGGTAGTGCTCTACATCTCCAGGCCTAGTTTGGTAAACTCTGCTCATCTGTGTTTTGCAACTCTGTTCATATTGGTATTACAGGCAAACTGCCATAGACAAAATCATTTGAAATGACACCATAAAGTGCAGATGCCTCTGACATGGTTATTATAGATTGTTACAACACAATATGAGTTCCAGAAGATCTCAACACCTTCAGCAGCCAGGCTTAGAGTGAAAACATTAATGTTTATCATCAGCCTCTTATTGTCAAACTCTGCTTCCAACCATGTGAATAGCAGAACAGCTAGTAGTATTTAACATCAGGCAATTTTGTGAGATCTTTGTGTGTGTGTGTCTGTGTGTGTGCGTGTGTGTATTATGCAATATAGAATAAATAAGACCAAGTATGCACACTGATACCTTCTCAAAGTGAATCTTCTTTTTAAAGAAACTTTCTAATAACAAGGGCTGTATATTAGGCTTTAATTTAGAAAGAAAGGCAGAGGGCTGCAGGACTAGCTTCTCTACTTCTTAATACCTTTTGCTTTCATTCCTTAATTTGTATTGGTGCTGCATGAACATTGAACAAAAGATGTCTTTTACACAGAAAGCTTATAAATTAAGCATGACATAGGAGAAAGCTACAAAACTGTCATTATCCACTGATCAGCCTAGGGACTGGGGATGCTGCTTGTTTACCTTCCTGTATATCTCTCTCTCTCTCCCTGATTCTCTTAATTTTAATAAACTGAGATCCAGTAACAGGGAGAAATATTTAATTTCAGAGATGAGGTTGACAAGATTCTCAAAAATCTGTAACCATCTTCCTGAAACATTCAAATAGCCAAGAAGAATTAGGGTATCCTTTAAATATTGGAAGGATTTGATTTGTTATGCTGTTGAAAAGCCATTATGCATCTGATGCGCAGGTATGCAGACAATGGGAAAATCAAATTGTTACTAATGTTAAACTAGTAATATCTTCTAATTCCTAGTTGCATATGAAATTTCTGTTGGACACATTTGCAAATGCACATTAGCTGCTGCATGCCCTCTGTTCAAGCTTCGTTCATCCCTTGAGACAGACARCTACCTATTAGACAAGAGATTTGGTCACAGCTGATGGATGATTACAGCCCTATATTAATACCAACGTCTGAATTTTAGCATGGTACTTCATTGGAAAATGTAAAAAACCTGCCTTTGGCTTCATTATGAATGTCTTTGTTTTTCACAGGTCAACTTGTAGATTTGAGTAATGTATATGCTCTTTGTTCACATCTGAGATGTGTAATGAACTGACTTGCATAGCGTAAAAGACAAGGTCACAGAGACGTTTACTTGATAAATGTTCTGTTTTAATGCTTTGGGTTCTTAACTGGTGCTTTGTCGCTAATCCACTTTTGAAGTGAGCTGCTGGGGAAAACACTGCTATTTGTGTACTAGGAAGGTCACACAAATGGACTGGCATGAGAAAAAATACCAGTAATCTGTTGGAGTTTCCATCTCCTAATTTATCATGCAACAGAGGAAATACTACAACTGATCTTTAAAAAGGATTGAAGATGCAAGTAGCTGAGATGAACAACATACACAGAGGGGGTATCACACATTCTTTTTCTTATGGGAAAGTGTTTAATGATTGCATTCAGTGCAACTTTGCAATTGGTGGATCAAGTCCTGCATATTTGCACTAGTATTATCTATTAAGAAATCTTTATAGTCAAATTCTTGATTGACAATTTTCCACACTCTCCTTTTTAAAGCACTTAGCTCTGTAGTTCTTCTGGACTGCTACCATGCACAGGAAATTATCCTGATTAAAAATCCATTTGAGAACCTCCAATGTGAAAGCTTAAGGCTTTAATTCTCCCTCTGATTTGCAAGAATAAATACACTCTGTTGTCAAAACACAAGAACAGTTATTTAATAAAGTGGCCAGCCTAAGTATTGGAATATAATAATGCAGAAGAAGGAACTTACTTGAGTTATCCAAATATCTGTGATAAAAAGGAAATGTTTTATGTCAGTAAATAAAAATCACAGCTAACATCTATACAGTAGCAAACTGATGAGTAGAAATAAATAAAAAATTGSATAGACACACACCCTGAAGTTCCTGTATTCTTTTTATCCCCGCCACCTAAAAGATAYGGAACACCAGAATGACAAGAGACTTTAAGTGATACTTATGTTCAAATGCTGGCAGACTTAGGGCTGCAGGAGCCACTTACATTAATTAGAGTTGACCAAAGGTTTGCTATAATTTTATGGTAGTTTTATAGTCACCTAGAGACTGTCTGGAAGGCAGAATTTCTATATGGCATGTTATGAAAAAAGTCCCTCCTAACTCTGCAATTTCTGAGCCCAGCTTCAGTCTTGATGCTCAGTATACTCTATTTTGTGGTTCTGAAATTCTTCTGTACTAAAGAAATTTCTGCTACCCTTGTTTGCCCTTTTCAGCTGATGATGCCTAAAAGTACTATGTGCTGCTAAGACGATGTAAGAAGGTCCTGATCAAAGGGAAATCTCTTCCACTGATTAATGACTGAGAATACCATAGGGTTACCTATGCATACTGAGTGTTGAAATCAAGGTGGAAAGTCAGAAGAAAGAATGACAATGCAGTGGTTTATGTAAACTGAGGCAACGTAAATCTCTGGAGACTTAATTTTCCTGATGTAGCTTCCACTACTTGAACCACTTTCTCTGGTGTCATTTGAAATATATTATAATATTTAAAAATAATCTAATACTAAGTAGGGGGAATAAGCTGCTTAATAAAAGAGATATTAGATTACAGAGAGCAAAAGAAGCACCATAGGAGTTTAGAAAGGCAATCGCCATCTACCAGATCTTTTTCCATTACTTTCATTTTTTTTCAGAACAAAAAAAAAATTCAGAACCCAGAAATAAAGCAGGATAGTGATCCAAACAGAGTACATCATTGATGATCTTTGAGAAGATTTTTTCTATTAGATACCCAAATGTTCAAACTGTTGAGATCCAGTCATTATGGTATGAGTATGGAATGTTTCCACTGCTAAATTGGTACAGATTCTTTCTCCTTTCCCTGGTATCACTCTTACCTCTGTCTCATTCCAACAAAGCAGCACATAGGCACTTTGAAATTTCTCTGAAGATTTTGTCTGCCTAGACTGAATATTTACTATTGTTTTTATTTTACTGTTTGTTTCATTTTTTTTCTTTTCTTGGTCTACCCACCATGATAAATTCTTCTGTGACACAAGATTAAAGGGTTCATTAACCATAGAAGATAGCAATGCTAAAAGTTGGATGTGCATTTTTTTTCTCTTTTTAATCAATAACACCCAAGAACTCTTCCTATTATTGCTCAAATTCTACCTAAAGATAAATTTTAAAAGTCAAAACCAGTTAACTTTTGATCTCCTTTCATGCCTATGATTGTGTCAAAATATGGGTTTAAACATTTATATATTTAACATGCATTATAACAAAAGGAAAGATTTTAGGTATTTAAGTTATATCCTAATGCCTGGATTAACTGATACTGATCACTTTTCACATTACACCTCTGATCCTCTGAGATTCTGGCCTAGTCTTGAAAACTTATTAAGTAGTTGGTGTCTTTGTTTTCTTTAATACTGTTTTGTCTAATTAGTTCAGATGTCTGTAACAATTCATGGCTATGTGATTAGCAGACTCAGAATGGAACACTGACAATAATGGAAAATAATGGAGTATGTCCAGCAGTCAGCATGAAAGCCAAAATTTTTCTTTCATTAAGAAGTTCTTTTTGAAAGGAGTCTCCTACTCTTCCTTGTCAGCCAGAATTAAATGTTATTAGCCATCATGATTATTAAGTCCAGTTTCATTAATTCATCTTCCTTGGAGTGAGCAGGCAGGCAGGCAACATACTTGTAATAGTCATTTGCTGACACAGCCTCATTTGCTGACATAGCCTCTTTAACAAGGAAGAACAGAAATGTTCATACAGTAAGAATAGAATGGCCCAATGAAGGGGCCAAGAGGAAAAAACAATTACATATCAGCCAGACTTTTAGCATCAAACATTCGATTCACAAAAGCACATTATTTTATCCTTGTAAAATAAGGAGGATCTTGAAACTGGGAAAATGATTTCAGGATAAAATAATAGGTTGCATATGGACTAGCTGAGCTATTCTCAACCCTTATATCCTCTGAAAAAGTAAATTTATTTGTCTCCTCTTCCCATCTGATCTTTATTAAACATCATATGGCTGACAAAAGCCTCCAGGTGGCTTTAATATACTGGTGAGAAGTTGCTTCTGCCTTATGCAAGGAGCTTCTGGACATCTACTAAGAGAACTGATTGCTCCCACAAATGATGTATTTGAAAGCAGTCACGTTGCAGCGAAAAATATTTAAGTTACAGCCTTGTATGATCCTTCATTTTACTTATTCTCATTTCTGAATTATTTTGGTATGCAATTATGTTACTTGAGAACTCTGTATCCTGACTAGTTTTCCTTGCTAAAACAAAATACACATTTTAAATAGAAAGTGCTCACATTTTTCTGGTTGCCTTCATTCTTCATGAAATATATCCCCATTGCATATTTGATAAGGCCTGAAAGTGAGATGCAAAGCACTTCCTTCAGAGTGTTCAGTTCCCYCAATTCCCTTTGAATGTAGATGTAATTATTCCTGGGCTTTAATTATAAAACATATACAAGAGGCAATAGAGCTTTGAACTACAATACAGGGCAGAGTAGGAAACTAAAGGAGTTAACTAGAGGTAATCTATGTATGCTCTTTAATAGCTGAAAAGTTGCTATACAATTTCAATGGAGAAAGCAAAGGAGTTTCTTGTTATGAAAGAAAGAACTTGAACACTAGATGAATGTAAACTGAAAAACTTCTGATGCACCCTAGCTAGAGTTAACTAAGATGACTACAGTGAAGATAGGTTATCCAAACATGGCAATATCTGTTAATCTCGGAGAGGATTTGCTGTCTGTTTGTAGGAAACCATTCTCCAAGTGGACAGGCAGTCTACTTATCAGTGAGAGGCAGGTGTTCCTCTTCCTGTGCCCTCTTGCAAGTCAAGGTACTGTCAGAATCCAAATCTGATGCATTCAATCTTCCAGAAATGGAAAAAACATGAACAACTGAATGATACATTTGGATGAGGTTTAAGGAATAGGAATAGAAAACAGAGAAACAGTAAATAATCAAGTATTTTCCAATTTATTCTGTGGTAAAATCAGCTTTATTAGTTACAGATAAGCACTTAGCACCAGTCTTCATTGTATCTAAGTATTTTTCTCCTTCCACCCCAGGAAAGAAAATATGACTTTGTATTGAGGATACTGATTAGGTCACTATATGAATGTATGGGGAAAAATATCAGAATGATATCCACATTCTTCAGTGTGTGCTTTYGATTCCTGCTTGGGAGCACAATCTCCATAGTCAAGAAAGGTGCTTGCTGTATGTGTTCTGTTACATACAGATATGATGATAGTCTCAATCCACGATAATTTTGAGGAGGCAAAAATTTATCTTTGCTCTGCATTGCAAAGTTCCTGGAGGTATATTTTTGTCCCTTTGTGAAACGTTTCAGCTTTGAAGATTAAGTATATTTCAACAGAATTTTACAGTCAGAAATTATCTGACCAGCTCCTCTTATCCAATGTGTCTGGGATTCAATGTCCTCTACCCATTTATCCATAGTGATTTTATGGTACTTTGCTCTGCAGTATGAGGCTGCCTTTTCTGTATCTTTTCTGCTCATGTCAGTGTTGCTCATTTTTCTCCTGCATCTTATTTTGGTGAGAAACATGTATGCTTTAAGGAAATATTTTTCTGGCATTTCCCAGTATTTTTGAACTTGGAGTAAAATGTCTCTCTTGGACTGACTTTACATGAATGTTTCAAAAGTAGATTTTATTTTTTCTTGCGAGTATGGATGCTATCAGTTTTCACGGATGCAGAGATTTTTTGAGGATTGTGGTAGCACTTGAAGATGAACTATATGAATTCATTCTCTTTACACTCCAACAGAATAAATAAATAAATAAATGGGTAGCTTTCAACATAAGGGTGAGGGAAGGGAAAAGGGGAATGGGAATTCATCAAATTAGTGACAAAGAACAAACATCTCAACAGCATTTCAGAAGACTGATGTCTTTTCTAAACAATACTCTAACAAGGAATGGGTCAGAAAGTTACACTTCATCCTTTTGGGGCTTATCCCCATTGTGAAAGATTTTGTGGTAAAGCCACAGAGAAAAGGTATTGCTGTGTTGCTTTTTTAAAGAGCTCTTGCCACATTTTACCATGTATTTCATTTTGTACTTCTCCACAGGGTCCATATGCAGATAAAGAAGAATTACAGAAATGCAGAGAGCCAATTTCCCAGCCAGCAATTACTGACTTTCCTAGCAGGACTTCCCACAGATCTCAAATGTTAAAGAAAAGGAGCTGAGTGAAAAATACATCTGCATTTAGGCCTAAGACAGTCATAAATATGTCTTTTCTACAGTTTATCTTTTCCTTGCTTTCTTATCTAAGTTCCTATTCTGCCATTGTCCCCGATACCCTCCTTCATCCCCAAACAGGGGCAAATAGCTGGAAAACACTGAATTTCATAAATCTTATCCTTCCACCATAGCTAGTTCACTGAGATTTCATATTCGATTACTGTGACAGTCAGATTCTCCTACGGATGTCTGCAGGAAGGAAGAATCTAGAAATTCCTAAATATTTTCTCTCCTGTAATATACTGCTCTCCAAGGAACTAAAAAAAGTTCAATTTTCAATTTTCATCCTATTTCAGAGAACTTTGGCAGAGCCTGAGGAAGTAGCTTCTGTATGTGTATGACAATCCTTTAGTTGCTCCTTATATGTCAGAYGACAAACTTAGATTCTAAGATTCTGGTTTGGGAGAGTGGAAAAGTGTAGAGCTGCACTTGGTGTGGGGCTGGAAARAGGCTGCCAAGGGATGGGGAAGGATGTGACAAGAACTCTCCTGAGAACTTTTTCCTCTGGGCCACAGCTGTGGCTGACTACATCAGCCAATGCCAAATCCTAGGTTTGTCTTCCTTTTCATCAGCTGTGTTTGGTTTTTTGCTCTCTGCTCTTAGAAGTACTTCTCTGTATTATCAAAACGTTTCAAAGGGCTCAATGTGTGATGATGTATCACTGTAACTGTGGTAGATGTCAAACACCTAGTCAAAAAAACAGTCCTGTCCCCAGCTGCTTATCATAATCTTTCTGCTGTTTCTTTCCTCTCAAAGATGCCTTGATGCTGTTGTTATAGGGAAGGGACAAATGCTAAGGGTTTACAAAAAACTTGCATCAAAAATTAAGTTTTATTTTCCTCCTTCCCCCTAAACATTATTCCAGCTATTTTGACTTTTTTAGAGCCCATTGTCCAAAAATGACAAACTAAATGTTGTTTACCATTATTTTTCCAGCTAAATATAAAGTACAAGTCTCAGAACCAAAGTCTTCAGAGAATTCATTCTGATGACCAGAAAGACCTCCAAGACTATAGACATCCAAGAGTAATTCGCAAATGCAATTTCATCCACCTGACAACCACCCTCAGTAACTCTTACATTGCTTGGCATGATTAGCTATTTACTTTGAGGTACTGCAAAAATAGTTTGGTTATCAAGGAATTTCCTTACCTCATATCTTTTTCTCTCCTCAAGCAATAGGGCTGGTTATCCTCTTGATCATAATATTTAACAGTATGTGTCACATATGATGTCTCCTGTCAGCACGTGATAAGAATTATGAAATAAAATTAATAAGAAGATTTGAGATACAGAAGCATATACACACATRTACATGAAAGTTTACTACTTTTGGAAGCAGATGACATTAGGAATACAGTTAAACACAGACTGGCTGGAGCATTCTTATAATCTTAAAGGGCAGAATAGATCTATATACCACATAAAAATTGAATTACATAAAGAGGCTAGGATCAGGCAGCAAATACTGAAGTGGAAGACAATTTAAAGTACTGATCAAGTTTGAAGCATATGACCACTTTCAGATGCAGGGCTACAGCTAATTATGTTGAAAGCACGTTTTATTCAAGTTACAGACATTCAGTAGATAAGTTCTTTTTATTCCCTGCAGATCACAACAATTTTTGCAAGTGAATTAACAGATTTCCAGTAACAGATGGGTTTTCTTTCCTTTAATCTCTTTATCCATATTATCTATGTGATATTTACTCTTAGTACCTAAATCAACAGCAATTGTTTGTGGTAGCATGAGAAATTTTTGCCCCATTGATTTCCCATAGCACTGAAATGTCATATTAGCTCAAAATGAAGCAGCTAATAGGAGGAGAATAATAATGACAATAATCAGAATAATAATGGAAGGAATTATGCACTCAATTGCACATAAGAAGTTAAAATTAAATCTTCAGGTTCTTGTGAAATTTTATACTTTGAAAGTAAAACAAACATGGTTGTTAGCAAAGTCAACGTCAAATCATCCCCTTATTGACATATTGGACATACTTATACATGTTTGTGTGTGAAGTAAGTAGGAACAAAACAAACTATTGTTTGCTAACACCAGTTAACTCTCCTAATGATCTGCATAATATTCTTCTTCCATTGTTTGTCATTCCTTCCTCTTAGAAACAGTTGTGTGTGGGTTGGAGAAGGAGTGGGTCTTAATACTTGCTAGACAAGAATATCCTGAATCTGGTCTTGTATCACTCATAGCTCTGACCCACCTTTGACAATGTCTGAAATGAAAGATAAATGCTTTCATATTCATAATATAACTATCAGCAATGGAGTAATTATTTGGGACATAACTCCAGGTAACTTTTTACTGTTTAAAGTATTAGTTTAGCAACGTAAAGGTAGCAATCTTACTGCTGGTTATAAAGAATGTGCCTATGCTATTGTGTTAGCTCAGACTCAAGCTTGCACTGAAGTCCAAAGTATTCAGTTACTCACAATGCAGTATTGGCTTGTAATCTCATGTAAATTTAGGAGAACCCAGGCATTAGTAGAGAACTTTCCAAATGCCAACTTCAGAGCCTTTTAGGCAGGAACACCTTCATCTTGACTGGTGGGACAGTGGCCACATGCTGCTTTTCCTAGTGAGTACAACATTTGGCAGAGCTGAAACTTCACATGTGAAAGTTTTGCTCCCAGTGCTCATAATTCCAACAATTGAATTGGAGTGGGCCTTCAGAAGACCATGTATAAGCCAGAGGACAACTGCATAATAGGGTAAATATGCCTACTCTGACACATAGGATTTACGGACTTGAAATCAAAGTACATAGCCAAAATTTCTATTGTTATAAAAAACAGGTTCAGTATTTCAGCATTACAATACTAACTGCTGTAGGGACCTGCATCCACACTATTCTTGATTGCTCATTGAAATTAACTTACCTGACTAGGTATGCAAATTATTCTAAATACACATGCCTAACATTATAAATATATGCCAGTATGAGGACAAAACAAAACATCATGTAACTCTGTATCCTGCTCTCCATGATAGCCAAAGATGCTTAGGGAGAAATAAAAGAACAAGGCAATCAGTTTTACTTCTTGTATGATTCATAAAGTATTCTAGAGGTGGTTGCACCATAGCTACAGCTGCATAATGACATTTTGTTTTATTCTCTGTTTCTGATCTAGTAACTTCTAACATTTGATTGCTTTTTGACAATTGCTGAATACTGAACTGATGCTTTCAGGGAGCTATCTGTCATAACCCCAAGATTTCACTCCTTTAAATCCATCTTTCTACATTTGAAGATAAGATTTATTTTTCTTATGTTCATTATGGATATTTATCTGCACTGAATTTCGTTTTTTCATTTTATTATCCACTCAGAGAGTCTTGTAAAGTCAGACTGTCAATCTGTGAAGATGGTCTCATCCATATTCTTCTGAAAAATTAACATCATGAGCAAACTTTGTCACTTCACTATCCATTCTTCTTTACTATATTATTTACAAGTATGTGGAAAGCACAATTTCTCTCCTTTAAGTCTATGAGCAAAGAATTCTCTTTGTGAGCAAAGAATTGTAATTGACAATATTTTCTGTTCTTCTGTCCTGACCACTTTAAATGATGTATCAAAATGATAAGCCCTTTGTAATTTATTGTAGCATACATGCGAATTGTTTTCTGTTCAGTTAAAATTAAACCACTACTTATGCTGTCTTTCACCAGTGAAAATCATTTGTCTCAATATATTTCCCCCCCTTTTCTCTCTCCACATTTTTGGGCATTGATAGTATCTGCAGATGTTTCTGTATGGGGAAAATAGTCCTTGCTTTACTATAATTTGACATCCCCTAGTGATATTCTGATTGTAAAAAATTCGGCCAGTTGATATTCGGCTCCATTACCTACGTTAAGTCCTATGAATGTGCATGGCACATGGATATATACAGGAGTACAACCACTGTACTAACAAATGAACTAATCATAAGAGTTCAAAAAAGGAAAACTAAATTCTAGAGTCTTCCCTTCAGTTTATAGAAGCTTCAAGCTAAGGAAAACAAGATGCAAATGGCCTAAGAACTAGGGTAGACAAGAAGTAGAACTAATCATATCTGACTAGAGAAACTAAAAAAAAAAAAGTTAAATAATTGACTTGAGTCCACAGACTTTATCATTATGGCCAAATCTCAGATGATCTGATTTCTGTTTCTATGTTCAAATGATTCAGTTGTGCTTTCTGTAATTATTATTTGTTGTTATCAAATTAAAAACACCATTGCTTTAGAAAAAAGTACTGAATGATGATAAGATTAACTTTGTTGGATAATTATGTTTTATTGTAAATAATTAACTGAGAACTATGAGTCTGATTATCCTAAAATTATCTACTGTAGAGAGTAGAGGCAAACAGGGTCTTAGGAACCTTTGACATGTGCTTTGTTCTTAGGCATCCTGAAGTAATCACTTAGTAAAGGGGAAATCAGATGAGAAATACACTGAAATGGACTCAATTGACTTTAGTGACATGCACACTAATGGCTCTGACTGAGAATGGCGAGCAGGGCAGTCAATTTAATTCTCAGAGTCAGAAAGCAATTAAATCTGCTAATTACCAAATAATTTATGCAAATGCTCAAAGGCAAGCAGAAGCACCGATTCTCCATTTTGCAAAGAAATTATTTCTTCTTTCTCTCCCCCTCTTAGTGGCTCTTCCCAAGACAGGATCAGCTTCAGCTAACTTAATGTCACACTAATGAGTATTATAGCCTTTGCTTTCTGCATGGAGATGGCCTACCTAATGATCCCCAAATGCCAAGTTGGGAGAGCGGCCACTGTATTTAATACATGATCATAACCACTATGATAAGAAAACTTAGATCAATTAATTAATCATAGGAATTTCCACTGAGGAATGGAAAGACAGAGTAAATTCTGGAGTCTTGCTTTTCAAAGGTGCGGAGAAAAAAAACATCCTCAGAGAAAACTTGCTATCTCTAACTGTTAAAAGGAAAGCAGTAAAATCTTGGTTGCTGTAAGAACAAAATAGCCCAAGACTCTGTACTGCCAGACTAAATGTTTGTGTTTTTCCATCTCTGAAAAGGAGACAGGTTTTTTGCCACAGTATCTTATTCAAAGACAACTTCAAACAAAACAAAAGGGAAAAAACACACAAAATATCCCCTAGGAGTCTTTTCAGTTACAGATTTCACTAAGATCAAGGAACCTAAAGGCTGCTAAGTCCTGTACATGAAGAGGTTACTGTGAAGGTCTAGTGCACAAAAATAAATAAATAAATAATAAAAAAAAAATAAAAGAAAGTTAATCTATTAACTTCAATAAATGGTCAATGCAACATCACCAAAACAAACTCTGTTGCATCCCTTAAATGTAAAGCTATTCTCTGACATACTTACTATGCTATACCATATCAAACTAGCATGCTGCTGGAACAAGGCAGAGAAAGGTCTGCTCTAGAAAATCTTGATGACTCTTAATCATATCCTACTCTGTGGCCATGATTAGATTAGTGAATTCTGAGGAATTCTCAGTCTTTGTTATTCTTCCATGGAAATTCTATTTCTTCAGTCCCCAATCCCATTTACAGMAGAAGAGTTGGGGGGGAGGGGGATTCTTTCAAGGTTTAGTCAATCTCCTATCTATTTCATTCTCATTGAACGAAAGTCATCAGTGTAAATGATGCAATCAGTTTGCTGTGTCTTCTTCCTGAGAAGTCATGTCATATGCACTGTCCTATCAGTGCATTTAATCTCAAACACACTTTTAAAATTGTACCTATAGAGAATCAATAAAACAGGCACAATTATAGATGGTCACTTTATGCCCCCAAATACACCTTTCTGTGTATTATAAATTACAACTTAAATTCTCACACCKGTTTAAATCACAAAGCCTTTTAAAATCTTGTTTTGCCCTGGGCTTCAATAATTGTTTGTAAGAATGAATTCTGCAGGCTACGTATACAAAGAAGTGTTTTAAGAGTTTTAAATATGTTGCTTTTTAGTTTTAAAAACATATTCTTTTTCTTCCTTCAGCAAAAGAACAAATAAATCTGATCATCAGCTTTCTTTTGCAGTTACTTTGGGGTGCTATCATGTCTTTTCCTGTTTATAAACTAAAATATCCCAGGCTGCTAACTCTATAGGTAGGCTTTTCTTTCCTTTTTTATCAGGTTTGCACACAGACTCCTAAATCTTACACAAAGTATGCAGGCCCTTCAGGATCTAATCTGACTCCGTATAACACTGTCAATAGTACTTCTTCATGTTAGTGGAAATTTGAAATACAGTGTATCTTTCAGAAAGCTATTAAGTTTTGAYGTTAAAATATCTGGTGTTGGAACAACCTAACACAGCTCATGATTTTGCCACTATTAATTACTCTTCCTAGTGGCAATATAAGCCATGTTCCTACTTTTTCACGATGCCACTTCCAGAGCTGGAATCAGATAATCTTTCTCTGTTGAGCTCYGCCTTAACATGTTTTTTATGTTTCTGATCATACACACAGACTGTGATCAAAACTATTTCTTAAGTTGAATAGATTGAATCCTTTCAGTYTTTCTATATGGCTTCCAATTCATTTTCAAAGCCCTAGTTGAATCTATCATAGTTTTCATTAGCCTCGAACATGTGCTACACCTCTACTTCTTCTGAAATACAGTGACCAAAAGGAAAAACTTTTCCATTTCTGAGTATAGTGTTACATTTTATAATTGCTCTATAGTATTCTTAAWATTTAATTTTATTCTACAACAGAATATAATCAATTTAGAATTGATTATACAGTACATATCCCTCCCTTTGTGTATTACCTTCCTTTTTTCCTTTGATTTTGTCATTATTGGACTTCAGCTGTCATTGCTGGCCTATTCCCTTGAGTCAATCATCATTAATCTGACTGAAAGTTTGTTTTGCTGTAGCTGTGGCCTTACACCGTAGCTATTCTAGCAAAAGAACTTCAAGATTTCAAGGTGGAGTTCCAGTGTCTGATATAATAGGAAGTCAGGTTGAATAACAGGCATCTCACGGTGTGGTACCAGATGGATCGTGGCAGTGTCCTTGGGGGATCAGGGCCCTGAGTGTGCTAAAGGCACTGCCTGTGCAGGATGTGGGTACTGTGCAAAGTGAAGGCTTGGAACAGTCCCAGCAAGCTTTTCCACCCAATCATATGGAGTCACAGTGCTGGACTGCTCTTGTATTGCTTGTACAGAGCAGTAACACTCTGGTCAGCTCAGAAACTATCCTGAAGCCCTCAGAGATAAATGCTCTCCTTGCAAGACTGTGGACCACTTACTGCATTTTTTTTTTTTGCATGTTGTTGCACTCTTTCATAGCCTTGAAACATTTCCTTTTTAACTCTACCAGCAATCTACAGTTCGAAAGACAACCATCTCACAAGGCTGTCAAGGATCTAAATTAGCACTAAGTTCTCATTTTGTAGCTGATCTACAGTATCCATGTACTGAGTGAGACTCCATAAAGAAAGACCACAAAGACAGAGGAAGAGCCCCTACAGGTGTGTCAGCCTGCCACTTGGCTCCCAGATGTCCTTGAAGCCAAGGCCTAAACAGAAGAAAGACTATGTTTACTGATTTTTACCAAATTTCTCCATTTTCCTGGCAATTAGAAGCACTATATAAGTTTTTCACAAGTAAGGTTCTAAACAGTGTCACTGTTTTGCAGCTGTCTTGCAGCTGAAGCATGCTAAACTGCTGTGGTTTAACCAACACATTTAAATTGCTCTTTTGAGTTACATGTGTCTGGCAGTCTGTTAAGTATTAATACTTTACAGAGTGTTTACAGAGTACTTCCTGAGCATTTGTGCACTCCAGACATAGTATGGAGATGACTGAAACTTTGCCATATTTTGGGGACCTGCAATGTGATTTTAAAAGATATCCTGTGTTATCTCTACCGAGGAATGTTCTCTCTCTGTTCCATGCTTTGTTGTTGTTGTTCCAAGATTTTTGGAACAATGTATTTAAAAATTCTCTGCAGATTTATTGAAGAAAAAAAAAACTCTAGTAAAACATCATTAACACTTAAGCCTATATCACTTATGGGGGTCCACTACAACAAGGACTAAGAAACAGATGTTTTGCTACACCAAGTCCTTATAATGCTCTTTGAAACATATAGTAAGTTGAAGGAAAGAATACATTGTCTTATTTATCACCTGTTTCAAAAATAACCAGGTATGTATCACATTTATCTGTTTGTGTCATTAATCCTCTGAGATAGGACGGTAAAAACTAGAATACTGTTTTATGGAAACTTGTGCTTCCTTTTCTTCTGCCTGCCCCCTTTTGCTTCCTCAGTTTTTGTCAAAGTGTGTGACAGGGAAAGGGAAAGAGTGTGTTGACTCTAAAATGGGTCTCCAAAGGCTTTAAAGAAGTCTTAGGTGCTTGTGATAGTAAAGATAGCAAGAAAAATATAACTTCATGACATTGTCTCTTGATCTTTAATGTTAAGTGCATGATTACTTTTCCAAAAATATGGCTACAATCTAYCACTGCTACTAGGAGCACATATACATGTAGTGAATCACACATGTTAAGCTAATAGCCAGCAATACATGGTAGAACTATATGAAAAAAGTAGTTATGTCTTACTTCTCACTTTGTAACCAGTTCTTGGATAACTGTAAGTTTCCATGGGGCTTGGTCTTCTAACATTAGAGTGTCTTGAGCAGCTTCTAGCTGTTCAGTGGCACAACATAGAAAGTTCATCCTCTTTTTCACATGCATGGAGTTTCCTGTGATAATAAGAGGTGGCAAGACCCAAGATTCAYAGCATCATAGGTTGCAAGAGACCTCTGGAGATCACCTAGTCCAACCCTCAGCGTAGCCCACATGGAGACTGAACTTGTGACCTTGGTATTAGCAGCACCATCCTCTAACCAACTGAGCTAAACCTCCCCCCAATTCATTGATATGATCTGTATGTAAAAATGATGCAGCTTTCTTGATAGATATTTCACAATCTTGGAAGTTCTAGGAAAAGGATTTTTTCCTGCCATTCCAAAGGGAGATACCTAATTATACAATCAAGCAAGGAGGCTAGGAAACATTGGATTACTATAGACTATTACAAATCATCTCACTCCTGAGAATATAATTTAACTTTTTAAATTTAACAKTTTTGGAAAATAAAAAGGGTTTGTTTAAATAGATATATCTATGATAAAAAGATGTATCATTTGCTTGCAGACAATCATAAAAGGTCCCTATAGAATATTTAATAACTCTTTAAAATGTCCATTTTTCTATGTATGTCAGTGACTTGTATTTTTAAGTTTTGCTAAGACTGTCAAAACACATTGAGATAATTTTGTGACTGTCTTACATGATCATTTATGTTTCTAAGTTTACATACTAAAACACAAAGTTTGCATTTAAATTCCTCAAGCTCTCTCTTGATACATAACTACTCTCACTAATTCATATGGACTAATGATGTAGTAAGATAATATTCAATGGGAGTTGATTGTCCCTAAATAAGTAGTATCTTACCAAGAATAAATAATAGGTGGATTGTCTTCACTAGCAACTTACGAGTTCATTTGTGGCTTCACCATTTTTGAATAATAGTTATGATTTTTGCGTATTTCTTATATTCACCTACATGTGTAGCAGTGATTCCTCTTCTGCCCTTGCTTAGCCATTTCCAGAATTTATGCCCTTCTTCTTCTATTTTTATATTTAAAATATCTCCAGGTTTCCACAGAAGCTATGAAAACTGACTAGCATTTGAAAAGTATTTCATATAAAATTATTGAATACAAAGATGGGCTATCTTTTATCTATCTGCGTTGATACACAAGAGCTTCACTGACACAGTTCAGCAGTGTTTTTAAGAGTCAAAAGTACAGGGATGAAAGTGCTTTTGTTAAAACAAACAAACAAAAAAACAAAAAAACACAGAAAAACAGGCACCACTCMACTCTAATAGAAAACGGAAACATGGAAGAGATTGTCCAGACTGAACACAATGAAGGTCTTTCACAGCAAGAATAACAGAGACTGAATTTTTCCAAAAAGAGAAAGATGGATTGTAACTCTTCGAATTCTTACATGATGAATAAAACCAGTAAATCTGAAAATAAGAGCTCCTGAAATTATTTCACTTTCTTAGCCAATATAATTCTGCAGAAGCACCTTTTATTGCTATACAGTAGTGACGCATGTGTATTATCTTTCAATTTAGCATGTGTTCTTCCTCTCCGGGTGAAATAATGTGGGACGGCAGTTGGCTCATTTTATCAGGGCTATCCTGCAATTGCCTTTTGATTCTCATTTTATTGGCTATGCACAGTTAAGATGCCATTTAAAACTTTGATGGCCAGAGAGAATTGTGAAATATTCACTGAGATTTATTCCTTTCCCTTTGTGATGTACCTTCACAGAAAAATGACCCTGGTGGTTAGGAAGCATATTGTACGAATAGCAATTTAACGAGGTCTTGGAGACTGTGAGGTCTCCAAAGAACACTTCGTTTCGAAATTTCTCAGTTATGGAGTATTTTATGAATTGATCCTGCCAGGAATTCCAATGAAGATAACCTGGATCATTAGCCTAGGGATAAATTGGAAAAAATAGAACAAAATTCTAATGTAATATTTTAAACATTGGTAAACTGCAGATCCACGTAAACCTAATCTTGCAGTTTAACTAAAATGATGAAGTGAGACACTGAAATGAAGAAAAATGTCCATTTATAAGAGACACAGCAGGTAAACAGGCCTGTGTATTTTGGCAAGATACTTAATCACAGTTTGCATAATTCACAGTAAGAAAAATAGTCCAGACTGTAACAGGTATGTTGAYAATTTTCGTTTTCTGAAGAATGCCTATACAATAGATATATTGCATATTGTAGTACACAGCAGATTTCTTTTAATTCACATCCTACTGATACTCTACTGCAGTCTTCGTAAGAGAGATTCGAACTGCCTCATTTTATCACTTTTTAACTTTGAAACATAAAAATGACCACTCATATGTCAACATTACGTATTTCACTGCTGATGATTTTTAGGAAAAACTTACTTTAGTATGCTCAAATCCAACCTTGTATTCATTCTTCACTTTACTGAGGTGTCAAACTGCTGTGCTCTTTCTAAAACATTTTGGTTCTTTCTCCTTTCTCTCTGACCATTCTGGAAATGCTTTTCTGTGTTGTCAAAATAACTAGCATCAGAGCGGCACAAATCTCTCTTCCCCCAAAAAACAGCCAGGAAGATGCCTGGCACAGAGGGTGGTGGCTCTCCGCACCAGCCTGCAGGTTGCCCACTCTTAGGAAGAGCCAGCTACCTAAGATGGCAGCCTGGCACTCAGCTGTGAGAGGCGGCTGGCACCCCTCTGTGTCCTCAGTAGGCACACCGGACAGACAGGAGCTAGCTGCACCTGTGCTGAGTCAGGCTGAAGATCCAGGCCAGGAAAGGCCAGAGGCCTTCTTCACCACCACAGCTCCACCGAGGTGTGGTTTTTCTCAGCAAGCCAGCTGCTCCTCCCTGGCATAGAGGAAGTGTGACCGGCCGGCTAGCTAGCTGTTGCAGTCGAAGGAGCAGCCCTACACCCACCACGCCACAGCCTTGCCACAGCGGCCGGGTATGTGCCACACAAGGGGCAGGAACAAGCACCTAGCCGCCCCTCGTAATCCCACTAAGAGCAGCCTGCCTCCGCCAGCCCTCTCCTCCTGCACCCCCTACAGCCTCTGCCGAGGACGAGGTGAGCTCCCAAAGCCTCTGCGCTTCCGGCACTCGTGGCAACACACCTCGGCAGCTGTCGGAAGCTCCTTTTAGGAGGCTCCGCCACGCCACCCCCAGGCTACGGCTGCTGAAGCCATCCGGGCGGGCCGGCCGGGGAAAGGGTAGGGGCCGCTGAGCGCAGCTGGGCGGGGGGGAGCGGCGGTTGGAGGCGGACCGTTGGCGCGGCGCGCGCGCTGGGGCGGGCGGCGCGGCCGTTGGCGCGGCGCGCGCGAGGCCGGGCGGCCGTTGAGGTGACGGGCAGGGCGCGTACAGGGCACCATTGCGCGGTCGGTGCTCTCAAGTGTGTGCRGCAGCTCCGAGCTCTGCTTCCTGCTCGGCTGGGAGCTGCTTCTGAACACCCTGGTTTCCAGCGTAGTGCGGGGAAGTAGAAGAGGCGAGCGATGGCTTTTGGAGATTGTCCCGTTAGGGGAGATGGAGCCACCCACTTCCAGATTCTACCTGATGTCTCAGGAGGTCTGCTGCTTTCCAGGAATCAGGATCTGAGATGCTCCAGGGAGACTGCCGAGGCTTGGCAGGACCTCAAACTTGTTATCTTTTGTTGCTCTTCCATTTGGGCACCAAGAATGCTGCCAGGAGTAAGATGGGAGAGTACCTAGAGCAACTGCAGAGCTCAAGGGGCAAGAAAAAGGCAGAGAGGCTTGTGATGCTGTCCTCAATCCTGCTCGTGAGCAAGAAAAGCTAGAATAGAAGTGGACACATCCAGCAGATCAGCACCAGGCTACATGACTGGTGCTGCAAGTAAAATTTAGTTGAGGGGCAAGGAATGTTCAGCCATGATGGGGTATATCCAACTAAGTGGAGCAGGAGAGTCTTTGCAAACTGGTTTGGCTAACCTAGTGAGGAGAACTTAAAACTAGATATGAAAGAAGACTTTTATCATAACATAAACAGAAGTGAGGGCACAACAACTATTGCACCTCTCAGGGTTCAGTGCTGGGACTGTCTTCATTAGTGCTACAGAAGACAGGATGCAGTGCACCCTCAGCAAGTTTGCAGGCAACATGAAATTGGAAGGATTGGACAATATGCTATTCAAAGGGACCTGGGTGGGCTGGAGAAATTGGCTGACAGACACTTAATAAATTCAGCAGAAGCAATCCAAAGTCCTGCTCCTGGAGAGGAATAACCCTATGAAACAGTACAGTTTGGAGGCAGCTATGAAGCATCTCTGCAGAAAAGGCATCAGGTGAACAGCAAGCTAAACGTGAGCCAGAAGTGCACCCTGGCAGCAGAGATCAACAGTATCCTGGACTGTGTTAGTGAGGCTGTTGCCAGCAGGTCCAGAGAAGTAATCTTCCTCCTCAATTCGGCACTTGTAAGATGGCATCTGGCATGAAATGTCCAGTTTGGGGCTCCTTGAGTCGCAATGCAATGTTGTATGTGTCCATGCATGACCACAAAATGGTATGCTTTGCTGCTTTGTTTATTCTTCAAAGATACTTTCTGGGAAAAAAAAAAAAAAAAAAAAAAAGCTGGGTCACCAAGGTTCTATAAGCAAGACTGACCTTGGTTATAGGAGGACAAGGCTGGCCCAGCGGTAGCTGACAAGATGGTAGCACCTGTGTCACACGGGGAATGCAGCAGTGGCAGCTGGAGGTGCAGCCTGTTGTCTCCAGGACCACTGAGCAGAATTTCACTCCACAGGGCTGTTTCCAAGGCTTGATAGTGTGGGCACGTGGCACGTGAGGGAAGACAGATGGTAAGTGTGGCATACTGAAGGGTTTTTGGATAAGTAGGCACAGTGGCTTCTGGAATATGTTCTCAGATAGGGATTACTCCAAGTGCTATGTAGTGTGGATGTAGCAAATCAATTTTAGAAGGGACTAGCCACAAACAGCATGGATGCACACTGTTCCAGATTAATTGGCTAGGGGAAAGAGCAATAGTTCCCTGAAGTAGATCACAAGAACATTATGAATACAGCCAGAAWAATGCAAAAATGTTTCTTGCAGCTATGGACCAGGCTCAGATTGATTATTCTCAGATCTGTTTTATATACTAAATGATTAAAAATTAAATGACTATTTTTTTCTAAGATTTAATCTTTTATGACATTGTTATCTATAACATTTATTATGTTGTTTTGATTATTTTTAATTTTTTCATTGACTTCTTTAGTTTTATAAAAATATGTTTAGATTCTTTGGAACACCATTCTTATATCAATACATCTGCTTGCACCTGAACATTTTTCTTCAGTTTTTCCATTTTGGGTTAAAATACATTAGAATCTGTGTTAGAAGTTAGTCAGTCAGTCTTCAATTTCCCCCTCCCTATTGTAACAGCAGTTACTGTCAAAAGGGTGATCAAAGCTTTTAATAATATCACATTGAATTTTAGTGAAACATTTAATCAAGATTCAGATTAAAATTCATTTTTCGGATTACACACCATCCTTTTCAGAAACCAGTAAGTTTTATTGGGGGACTTCCTTTCAGGTTCCTTGAAGAAGCAAGAAACATCAGTAAAATCCATAAATGTATTCACTAATAAGAATTAACATATTTAATATTTTCACAGTATTTACTAAGTGCACTAAAGAGTCTACTAATGTTAAGAATCAAAATGAAAGGCAGAATTAGAGGTTCCCCCTGATCAATGATAATATTTTAATGGTGCTAAAGTAATAATCAAATGCTATTGTTTTAAACTTGGCAGATTGATTTCTGGCTCTAATTTTATTTAACAGATTATATTTTCAAATGGAATCCAGATATTGTTCATAAGCAGTTGTTCTTTTGATTGATATAAAATCTAATGATGATGAGTGTATTTCTGATCTTTTTTAATGTCATSAGCATGTAGTGATTGTCTGGTATCTCTTAGAATCAGACTCTAAAGCAATAAACTAGCAACAAAATACCCACTATTTTACAATAATGGTAATAGCCACTTAGTTCTTCAGAGAAAGACTAACCTGTGAACTCTATACATTCAGAATTTTTTTTTCTGGATTCTGCCATGGCAGTTGAACATATGGCATAGAATTAATCTTCAGAGTTATATCTATCAGTCTTTGTTTACAGTAAAACATGGCCAAGGAGGTAGACCAGTTGCAAATTATGGGACAATTGTGATCCAAATTCTTTTCCAAATTGTAAGGCTAAGATTTCATGATGGAGTCAAGGGCACAGAGACAAATGAAATTCCTGAGGTTTCAGCCCCAAACTGAAACATTCATCCAAAAGCTGTAAGTCTTTTAAGATACTCATCATGTTGAATTTTACATTAAGAGCTAAATTCATTAGGTAAAGCACATTTTTACCATCTTGGACTCATCTTTTTTGCAGTAAATGAGTTTTTGTTATACCTGAATAAACAGAACTGACTGAGCACATGGGTTTTAGATTGAAAAGTAAATACTAATGAGGAACCTGACTTTAYTTTCAAGGATTTTAAGGGATCACTTCACTCTTACCCATACAAAGCAAGTTATGAGTTAAGTTTAGATTTGTGGCCCCTCTTAGTCTGTTGTTTATCTTAAAATTGTCTTTGCTCTGTAACAGACATTCTATGACCAGTTAGTTGAGAAGCGATACTGTGTCCCTTGAAATGTGAGAGTAGCTGCAGATTAGAATGACTTACAATAGGTTGAGTTTGAGGATGGTTAGTCTGAGTGCTTTGAAACAAAGACATTGCTTATTAAAATACTTTATTCTTAAATAAGTCTCTTAGTGCTTTTGAATTTTATTGATAGTACAGTTTATGAGTTTGTTAATAAGATTCTTTAAATGTTCTGCCTGACAAATGAAAATAGTAACTTTGCTGGTTGTGTATAAAGACGGGGGGGGGAGTTGATTGATTTGTTTTCATCAGTCATGCAGAATACATTTTAGCAAGGGCAGGCTTTTCAGAATAACAGGGAGGTTCATGAATATTGTGTGCCAGTGAGAGGCTTTTTCATTCAAGGAGCTTATTCAAAACACCTAGAAGACACAGAATTTCAGGACTAAAAAGAGGCTTTTGCAACTTCATTYGGGCCATGCTTTCATCTGTCCTTTAACATTGGAATGTCTTCAGCCCTCTCCATGCCTGTCAAAGGTTTAGGAGATCACATGGAAAAGCTAGTATGACCATTACTCTAGCTATTCATGAGTCCTTGCTTTAATTGGATCCTTTTGTGAGTATTCATCATAATGGTTCACCTCCATCAGAGTTTTAGATACTAATTTGTCTGTCGAATCTGTGTTTTAGAAGCTAGCATATGGATTAGTATCCCACTTTAACAACTAYATCTAGGCAGAAATGTATGGAAAACATGTACATATATACACTCATACAGGCATACATTCTGGCAAATGAATCCACTGAGACTTCAGTGAAATTTAGCTCAATCTTATGTTCTCCCTTGCTCTCTGGAGAAAGAGTGAAAATACATGGTTATATATTTTCAGGAGTGTAACATGCTTCTACTTCTCATTATTCAGTGAGAGCTTCCAGTATGCCCAGCACTACTTACAAAAAGAAAAGACCACTTTTCTAAAATTCTTGTGATCTGGGAACAGACAGAAGGGAACCCACAGGAAAGGGGGAAAGGAAAAGGAACAAAATTGGAATGGTTTTGTTTCAGTTCATATGTAAAGAATTGGATGCAGAAAGCAATCTTTTATTTAGATCAGAATTCATGTCCATGACAGAACAGAGTCTGTTCTCCAGTCTGACTCAGATGTGACCCAAGGAGAACAATTCTCCTTACAAAGAACTTTCAGAGTGTATTAAATGTGGAAAAGATAAAAGAGGACAATGGAACACATAGGAACGCTAGATAGGTGGCATTATTCAGAAAAATAAAGTTGGAGAAGAAACGTAAATGATGTAGTGGCTTCTCTTTTGAGGGAGGCACAAAGATGTGGAAGATAAGCTGTAATGCTTGCTAGAGATAGGGAAATCTTGATGTTACTGCTAATAGAGAGTCTGTGCAGGTGTTGCCAGGGAGAGGTATATTATTGTCAGGCATAAAAAAATCAAGGAAGAGGAATTTTGCACTTTGTAACTGCTGTACATTTACCATTCTAAGGCCTATAAAGCTTTCATCCAAAAATACATTTATACTTCTCACAACTGAACTAGAGATACCAAAAAAAACCAAAAAACACTTTAAATTGTTTCCTAAAAACACCCATACAATAATTTGTTTCTATGTTACAAGTTTCTTAAAATCTTCCTAGTTTTCTTTTTTTAGATTGTTTTGCTACTATATACACATTTTTGTATAATTTTTCAATGCATTTAGCAACTCTCATTTTAAAGATGAAAATGTATGTTGCACTAAGCAAATGATTCCAACACAAATATTTTTGATGATGTGTATTCCTCAAAGTTAACTCTATTGCCAGTCAACATGAAAGGTGTATTGATTCTGGCCTCAGGAACTGCATTCCATTCTTCTCCAATTTCAGCAGGTGATAAATCAAAGGTGACACAGCAAAAGTGAACAAGAAGCGGGACTCCAGGGAGAGGGGTAAGATAATCCTTTTCAGCCATCTGGAAAAACAGCTTACAAACAACTGTATTTTGTACTTAAGGAAGCTATTGTTCAGAAGTGTGTTCAAGAAGTTTATAAAGTTGATGTTTTTCATCATCAAAATGTCATTTCTTCTTAGGAAAAGACTTAGTTTATTAAAAGTGTTAGTATTCTTTCTATGATTTGTTTATCTCTGTTTGATGATCTTTCCATTGGCTTCTTGAGCATCCTTTTTTTCACTATCTGCACTTGTTTGATCATAGTGCAGTAACAGTATTGTGACTTCTAGGTAACTTCTTAACTTTGTCTAGCTTTTTTGTCTGCCTGGACCTTTAAGGAGCTATCCTGAGAGGACTGTCCTAGGCTGCCTTTTTTTTTTTCCCTGGGCAAACAGAAGAGGTAAATAAATGGCAGCAAGTTTTATCTTGAGCATAAAAGCACTAATTTATTCACTTCAAAAATGCTTTTATTTGCACTAAGAATTAAAAGAAACAAAAGACAAACACCAAATTTGCTAGTGCTAGTTAATCAGATATTCATACCAGCTGCATTGTGCAATAACTTAGAACTGAACAGAATAAGCAGTGAAAAAGGAATGGAAAATATATTTTTAAAAGATACAATTTCTCTTCATTTGCGATCTATGCTGTCTGCTTTCTTGGTGAGTACTTTATAAATTTCAAGTCATTACAAGGTTGTCTGAGCAGYTGACTGAAGGGACTGTGCTGGTAGGCTGCTCCTGCTGTTTTAATCAATATAACATAAGAGAAAACAAGTAAGAAGCCTGACACATCCTTGAGCAGCTGATGCACTATTTACCTTTCCATAGGCCCAGTTATAGAAATAAAATAAAGTCAATCAGATTCTGTGAACTGCTGTGGCTTTGTAAGTTCAACGTAACAATTTCTGTATTGTCTCTTAGCTGCTGAGCTCCAAGACATGGTAAGTTTGAAAAGAGGCACTTACTGCTTTTTTGCCAGTGAAACCTCAATTGATAAGAGATTGAGAAAAGGGAGACTGTGTACTCAAAATGAAACATCATCTCTTATGGGGAATGCATTGCCTATGCGAAGCAGGTGGTGTCTAAAACTTACACCCTTTTATCTTTTCTCCAGATGTTTTCCCTCTTTCTCACAGTTTCTGATTATGAAGTGCCTCAAATTGCCACTCTAACCCATTACCATCTGAACAACTTCCTCTTCCTCAGCTTTTCTTTCTAAAGTAGATCCTCTTCTTCAGGTCATCTGTGTTGTGTATACCCTGTCACAAAGCCTGCTGTAATATTCCTGGCTCCAGTCACAACCCTTCTTTTTCTCCCAAACCTGCATCTTCTGTTCTCACTGGTTTAYATCTTTTCTCCAGCATCCCCATAGTAAAGTGTCACAATCAATGACGTAACTTTGTGAGTCTTGTATTCCTTTTTAAAGGTACCCTGTGTATGGTTTAGATCTTTAACTTTCTATTAAAGAATCCCCCACTTCATTTTCTCTAGGTAGAGTTTTTAATTGCAGACCCCAGAAGACCTGAGTTCATTTCAACTTGTGCAAAGAGCTACTCTACAGCTACTTKGAAAAGCTACAGCTACTAATGAAAAGGCTACTTTACAACTGAGCAGATTTCACAAAGTGAAGGAGTATTTATCCAGAATAAAGGCATTTCAGAGAAAAGCCCCAGTCTGTTTAGCTTGACTGTCAAATGCACATTTGCTACATAGGGGCCTTGCCAAAACTAAAATACTCCACACCTCCGAGGGCCTGTGTTTTTGACCATAACCCCAGGCCTGCCAATTTTCAATTATCTTCCAAATCAAGGATGTTAAATCCTTGATTAAAGTCCTTCATAAAGCTTTCCAACCACTATAAGCCAGCCTATGTACTTCAGAGTGTCCCAGACTAAGTAAAACATCAGGATACTTCTTATCTACATTTTTTTTTTTTTTTTACTTCTAGAGATTATTTTAATAGTCTGTCATTCTTTTCAGTTCTTCCAGGAAGCAGTTCTTATTTTATCAATTCAACCAAAAATACAATTCTATTAAGTCTGAAAAAAGTTACGCCATCTAGAATATTAATACTGTTATCTTTAAGTTTTCTGTAGCCATTTATACTTTCTGCCTTTGCATTCCACTGAAATTGTTTGTTCCACAGAATCCCTCTTGGCAAGGTTTCTTCTTTGTGTTTGTTCTCCTTAATCTTTGGCTTTCAAAGAAGTTATTTATTACTACTTTTTACCAATGTGTTTCTGGGACTCTGCTTCCTCTGACATACCTCCCATAATATATTTTAATCACCTATGTAGTTTAAGAGTTTGTGGCTTGCCTTTTCCTTTTACCTTCTCTGTCATAATCCGCAAGTCCAATTTCCTGTTTTTTTTCTTTTTCCTATTAACTGTGTTTCCAGGGGACTCTGAACACCTCATGACACCTTCAGTTATGTTTTCAAATCTACCACTCTTCTATCTGTACTTAATCCTACACATCCACCTAATTAACCCTCATGGGCTTTCTACCATCATCAGTTACTAAATTAGCGAAAAATGGGCTCCTTTGTTTTTACTTATGTATTTTAAAGAAACTTGATGGAAGTCAATAACACTAGGAGATTAAATATCTTTGTCACAGGTTACTTTCAGCGATCGGTTCTGTGATCGGTAGGGACTGGTAGAAGAAGTTTAGGTGGACTTCAAGATTGAGGAATTTCTTGTCTGTAAAAAGCAGGAGTGCTTCCTCCTGCTCTGATCTGGAGTGTGATTAAATATTCATTTGCTTTCAAATTCCTAGCTTGTTAAGGGATTAGGCCTCCTTGAAATTAATTCCCCTATCAAAACCACACAGAACTTAATGTAAAATGAGTTATTGTCTTTATGTTGCTACCATCACTGACAATGGGCAACAGGAGGGGAATTTGGGAGTTGGCAATGTTTTATTTTTCTATGAATATATGTTCTTGACAAAGTTATTTATACATGTACTCCTGTTTTTGAACAAAGCAATTGAAGAAAATGTAAATATTTTGCTGTTACATAAGCAGGGTGAGCAGAGTGCTAACCTTGAACATAGAAGAGAAGGATTCTGGTCTGGGCTTTGCCACTGATACTCTTAACAAGCTTAGGAAGTAATTTCACAAGTCTGTGCCTCAGTTTCCTCAAGAGAAAAATAGGGGAGATTTTTTATAAAGTAGTTGAAGGATTACTAATGAAGAGTATTTGGCRTTATTTATATTTTATTTTAAAGKGTTATATTCATTATTATTTACATCATGCACTGATATAACTTTATCCCTAAAAGTAGCTACTAATTAAGTGAAGAATGATAACTGTGGAACAGTACATAGCAACACCGTGAACACTTCACATTAGAAGAGAAAAACTGCAGAAACAATTTTGGGATAGCATCATCGAGTCTCTTTCTAATAATTGTTGCTTAGGGAGCCTTGTTCACTTGAAGYCATAAGAGACTGATGTACAGACTGGAATACGGATGGCACACACTTTTCCTAGACAGAAGTAAAGCAAAGCACTCCGACTGACCTAGAAATATTTCTGATTTAGGAAGTATATCCAGCTCTCCTTAAAGAAAGGAAGACAGGAATGATATAAAGAACTCCTGTAAGGGAAGGGGAATTAGGCATATAAGGAGGACAAGAGCATCCTTTACAAAATGATTAGCACATACCAGCTATTAATTTCCTTTCTTAATTAACACAGTCTTCTGTTACAGAGATATTCACAACCCTCTACCCTAATATTTTGCTATTGATCTGAAGTTTCACATGTGAGTTCCCAATACTCCAGTATCTTCAACCTGTGTGTTTATTAGTCCTCTGTGTGCTTGTCTGTATTTGGCAGGTGCTAAATGGATKTGGCACTTCTGCCTGCAAGCACTGTAAAAAGTTGAACCCCCACTTAATTAATGTATTGATAATTACAAGAGAATCCTGCTTTTATGAAGGAAACAGTTTGATGTGAGGATCATTAAAGCCCTGAGTGAGCTTGGGCCCATCCTCCTCTGTATTCACTATTTACATTCTAAGTTGCAAATGGCTATTATCTTTAGTAGTAGAAGAAAAAAGAGAAAAGAAACCACCTGTATAGCAGAAATAAAGTGTTTTAATGGAGTTTGAGGAAGTAGAGCAATCAGGACCGTAGAATTGCTGGTGATTACAGAAACAAATCAATTGTTTCAATTAAAGTGGCATGCCAACCTTCATTAATTCTGGATCCATTATCAATATGCTAAGTACCACATACTTTATCCTGAGGAATGATCCTGCTGGATCATAAAGCCTTTGTCTTCCTGGCATTGTGTCTTTGTACAAAGCCTGCCAGCAAAAGAGAGGCACATTCCACAGGTGAATCAGACACATGTTAACAGAAACAGCTTTCATCCATTACTGAGTGCATCTCCATTCTGAGTGGGGTAGTTGTTAATATAGTATACATAATAGCAAACTTCTGTAAGTCTTTTCTGGAAATGCAATATTTCAGAAGGAAAAGGAAGAGTTTTAATAGTACTTTCACACTGATAAAAGAGATAAATGGATTCATTTTATCTAATTCTGAAGCTACTTGAATATGGAGGGTGTGGTAGCTTTCTTTCAAATTGTTAAGTTTGTATTCTGCATAGTAGAACTTGGTGATGGGGTGGGAAATGAACACAAAGGAGAAAATGAAGAAATAAAAACCCAGCCCAGCATCTAAAGAGATATAATCTGTGAAACGAATTCCAAGCAGGAGATAATGTAGAAGAGAAATCTAAATAATAAATATAGTGGGTGGTAGGTATAAATTAATATTTACTTTTAACGTTAAACACAACAGTATGAAAGACAGGACAAAACAGTTCATGTAACTGTAATACAAACTCAACCAGCTCAGGCTCCACCCACTTCATGAGGTTTTAATATATACTAATGTTCTTTGCAACAGAAGAATGCAGTGACAGAAGCAGGCTGCTAGGTTTTTTTTTTTTTTTTTAAGAAAACTATTTAAATGTGATCCCTTGTAATTTAAATATGGTTATACTTTCTGGGTAATCTTGCAGATATACGTAAAATATTCTGGGCCAGCTTCTCATCCTACTTCCAGCGTCTGTATGCTGCAAAACAGGTAGATACCTGCCAGAGGGATATTTTTTTATGCTTAAACCCAGAATAACTAGAATAATCCCAGAGGAAGGTAGAGTGACCCATCATTTCTAACATATGCCAGATTGTTTGACTTCTATGGAAATCAGAATCAATTCAGTTATAAAAATATGGTTGTACTGTTTCCTTCCCTGCTTTTCTTGTTGGTGTAATTGGTGTAATACCTCACTGGATCATTTCTGACCAGCTATTATTTAGGAGTCTGATTCTGCACAAGTAATATTTTAAATTAATGATAAGACATCAAAGAGCAGATGTCAGAAAGACTTGTGAATAAACAGTAAAGGAATAATAGCAATATAAAAGATATTATGTCTAAAATGAGAACAACATGGGCTTGTGAACACAGCCCTAGGGAGCCCCTCAGATGGACCCCTTTCTTCCACTCTGCCCCATAACTGAAAATACACTGAAGAAGCAGCTAGCTAAGAGGAGAGAAAATTAGGAGATGATTGCATAAGAAAGGCGCAGAGACTGAGAAAGATGGAACAGAACCTTTGAGATTTGGCCAAAGAGAAAGACCTAAAGCTCTATAAAAAGGATAGCAAAAATATATCACTGGTAGTAATGCTTCTAGATGACTTTTCATTTGAAAATAATGAATAGAGAATGTGACAACAATTCTTTTGGTGAGGAGAGAAAGAATATAGATTCTTAGAATAAATTATTTATTATACTTGCCACTACTTCAGTTTCACGCCTCCAAATATTATAACATTCTGGTGCTAAAATCCAGTTTTCTACATTTAAAAGTCAAAATTGATAACTTCTGTTTGGCAATTACTTTTCCTCCCTCCAGTCTTACTGTACTCTGCCATTCCTATACTGTACTCCATCTGTGAAAAAACAACTGATCTGATTTTTGTAATTTATATGTTTACTTATGTCAGAGGCACTTGCCCTGATGCTTTGGTACTTTTTTAAAGAAAGTAAAATACATTGTTAAGTAAATTATATATTTAAATGTTGTAAGTACATCAGTATTTCATGCACTATCTTCATTTTAGAAATTAAAAAGAGACAACAGTAACTACTGTGATTCCATTATTGCAATTATTTTATAATGAATATGATGGGGCTGAATCTTCATTCTGCAGAAATCTGTAGGGGACAGACAGAGGTCTATTCTCAGCTCCTTTCTTTTTCCACAGTCTTGCAATTAGCTCTTCTTTCTTCATATAAATTATTATACATCAGGATCATAGTGTAGTTGGTTACAGTTTTGACTCAAACATAAATATATTTTTTTTTACCAGAAATAAAATCTATTGATCTAAAACTTTAACATAATTTCTAGTGGAAAAGAAAGAAATCCAGCCCTATTTCACAACAGCTTTCTTGTTCAGGCATTCACTCACAATATAGAGACCTGTTAAAGTCCCAACTGCAAATCTAGAATTCTTCTGCTCTCCTGTGTGGATGACTCAGAGTAGTGAGTTGGTTTCTTATGCCAGTAATGCTTAATTATTTAGGACATCTGAAACAACTCCAATAGGAGAGACTGATAAAAATGAAACATGTCTCCTTAAACCAGAATCTGTCAGTACAGTGTCTGTGGCACTCAAATTTCAAGGTCATGCTTTGAATTCCTTAAACAGTATTCCTCTTCTCCACAGTAATGCTCCAGTCACTGGGCTGTTAGTAAGCTAATCTTCCGCTGTTTTCCCACTTCCTCTTATAYTGATCAGGTTGTTTCTTTGCATTAGAATTAAACAGGTTTCAAATCTCCAAGGTGTTCCACAAAAGATAATTCTCTTACTGTGTCTAACAGAAACCATTACTTTGCAAAAGCTGATCTAAGAGGACAGAGGGGAGAAACATAAAGTTGAAGTAGGCTGTACTAATGTGACTTTAGTAACTTGTTGAGAGCTTACGGTGGGAGTAAAGCCTGGCATGCAGTGTACCTTTATGAACCTTGTATAAGTCCATGCTTCCCAAAGAGTAACTCACAAGCCACTTGTTACCTGAAGAGACTGAACAGGTCTTGATTATGGACATCCTTGATAAAACCAACCAACTATCAGACTGAGATGCCCAAAGTTTTTTTTTTCTAGCTGTTCTGGGTAGGAGTGGTTAGAAGACTGAAGCTATCACTCAGTAAGAGCTGGAAGAAGCCAGAGCCTATTAATGCACCTAAGTTTATTTTAGTACCTTGCCTGCCTCTTGATATCCCAGCAATTATATATTCCTCTATGTATAAACTATTGGGATCCCTGCTAAGGATAAGGCTTTTCCGTAGGAATCTCAAAACCTCCCATAAATCTCAACTGCCATTGTGGTAATGTCAGAGGACCAAAGATCCTTCCAAGAAAGTTCCTGACATGTTCTGTGTCAAATGCAAATGAGAGAAAACTCTGCAAAAGACAAGATAAACGTGAGTAGCCCAGACTTTTGTACTGCAAAATTCCCTGAAATTTACCCTCAGGTCTTTTCCTGAGCTTGTAGTCCAGCAGTGTTAAGTACAAAGCAACTTCAGTTGTAAATGTGTTTATTCTAAATGCTGGATAGACATTGACATTGATTTTAGCAGAAGTTCAGAATTGTCCAAGATTTCTATATGAGTAGATGGATAGTGATACTAAGTCAGAGTAGACAAACTAGGGATCTTTTTTTCTTACTTTTAATAGCTTATGAATGCACTGTCTTTAAGTACAATATAGAGGAGATTCTCTGAAGGTTAGGAGGATACATCAGCATCACACCTTTGAAATGTCTTGTGTGTGTGTCAAATAGGCTGGATACTCTGCTAGCATATCAGTGTATCATTTAGAAAGCTAGTTCTGCAGGCACACCTCTCCCTCAGAGATTTTGGCTTGCTTGTTTAAAACACTTGGTGTTTATATGACTTGGGTGTCCCCTTTTACTGGGTATTTTGTAATGAGGACAATTTTATGCCCCAAGCTCTGCACAGGAAACAGCCTGTTTCATATAGGACATATTAGTTCCCCTTGGAAGTAACAACTTTGTTCATTTATTGTCCATACTGACTCTGAAATTGGGATCTAGATTTGGCTCTCTAATCCTATTACAATCTTTCTAAGCCAACTGGTTCACATCACTACATTAAGATGGATGGATATGTTTGTTCCAGGCCTAATCAATTCTAATAAATACCTTCATATTACTTCCAGTGATGCAATTTGCCTTTGTGGACTAGAGAACCACAGAAAATTAGCCACCACTAAAAGCTGATTTAAAAAAAAAATCATTCCCTCATTTCAAAACCTTAAAGACTTCCAACAGCAGGGCTGTAGTTTCCCTAAAATCCTAATTATAGTGAATTAAATGACTAAAATGCTACTAATTACTTTTTAATTTCAAGAGAGATGTTTACAAAGCACAGTGTAATGAGTAATACAGTACTTCAAATGATTACTAATGTTGCCATTTTGTCTGACTTAATCTCAATTAGTATAAATCACAATGTCATCATTGCTAATTGCCATTTCTTTTGAGCAAAATGCTAATTTCTCTTTACAATCATACAATTGCTATTTGTTTTTCCCTTAAATTATTCCATTTGAGAGGCCCTGATAAACAGAATGTTTAGAATCTTTTATGTTCTAGAGCTCAAGAAGAGGAAACTATTGAGCTGAGGATTTTTGGTTGTGTATTATTTTTCAGCTTTATTTTGCTTTTTTTGTTCATTTTTTCCTATAAAAAAGAAGAAAGCTTTCATCTCTGAAATGAGTCATCAAGTAAGGTGTGAATTCCTACCACCCTAGTTTCAAGGGATTTTTTATATTTTACTATCTATTAGAAATTGTCTTCATTCTTCATATCAGACTTTTTTTTTTCACAAAGAAAAATAATACTTTATGCTTATTTTGGCTCCTTTCTTACAAGAATCTCACTGTGCTTTGAGCTGTTAAGCATCAGCAGAGAAAGTTAAAACAATTTACTCAAGGTCAGAGAATGTAACAAGGGAGTGACAGAGCTGAATAAAACATAGATCTCCTTATGCTACCTTCTGCACTTTGTAGCGGTCTGTGCCTCTGCTCTCTAGAAGGCTCACAGAAGTGGATCTTATGCTTAGGTCCTTTAAGCAGCATATGCTTTACAATGCCTATGTATTTTTATTCTGGCACTATATAAATGAATGGGGACAGAATACAAGACTTTAGTACTGCTAGCTTCACCATTGTTCACTGAGACCAACTGTTAACCTGAGTCATCAGAAGTAATTAGAGCTTCATCTGTATGTTCTGTCAGCTCATTTAAGACACTGAGCTTCCTCTTCAAAGCCCTTGGGTAGGATCAGACCCAGCCATGGTATAGCGTCTCTTCCTCTTCCTTTGTGTTGTTATGGAAATGTTTTGATCAACAAGGCTTATGAAACCGAATGAAGCTGGAAGGAGGCTCTAGAGAATGCCGAAGTTGTTATTCTCTGCTATAAGAAGTCTTGATACTTTTAGATCAAAATTAATACCTCAGGACTAATTCACTTTTCAATACTTAGTACTAGAAACATTTTTGAAGGACAATCAGAAAAATTCATCCCTCTTTGCTGAGACGTGATGGAAACAGAATAGATCTAATAAGCTTTCCTTTCACCTTTCACCTTTCAAACATCTTTCATAGAGAAAATTATGAAAGAAAGAGTCCTATTTACTGTGCCCTTCTACTACTGGTGGTCCTTCCATCCCTTCCACTACATTTGAGTGGTCCCACTGAGAAATTGGATGTTGTTCAGAGGCCTAGTATTATCTTTCATTACATCTTTTCTCCTTCCCAAGCTCAGCCATACTGTTTATGCTGTCTGGAATATACTTCTACCATTAAGCAATAGTCATAATTTTTAAGGCACAGTGCAGGTCGCAAATCTATAACTCTATCTTCCAGGAATGAGCAAAGGGTTCGTTTCTTATTTACTCCACACTTCTATTATAGGTACAAAATACACCAGTGAAAATGTTAAGTAGTGTGTTTTCCCAATAGATACCTAGTAACATTCCACTAAGACAGTAGGTGCTGTAATAAATTGTAACTATTTGTTCATTGTTTAGAAGGAGGAATAAGCCCATGGAGGGGGAGGAGGAGGTTTTACAACAATCAGGGTTGAGACATGGTGTCAGACAAATAAGTTATGGTAAGCACAAAAGCTTATATGACCCCTTGTGGAACCAGTGTCGGGGCCCTAGCTATCTTGCAGGACTATGAAGAGCTGAAGTAAGCAACAAGCTGCTCAGAGGTTTTGAAGGTAAAAGGATAAAGAAAAGATAAGCAGGCGCCTGTAATTTTCTCACAGAACAGCATCCCAAAAGGGAGTCAACACAACAGATAAGCAAACCCCTGTGATCACTCACAAGGAGACAAACCAAAATAAAGAGACAGAAGATGGCCATGGCCTTCCTCTCCACGACCACCAGAGAGCTTCAGACGACCCCCCCCCAGCAACTCACACATGCGCAAAACCCACCAGGAGATTACAACGCAGGTTATAAAAAGGGGACTGTATGTGAAGGAGGCGCGTGCCGTTGGCGGAGCTGAGACTCCCCGGCCGCCCAGCRCTGTTTTGCTTGTGGCTGCTTACTTAATTAAATAAATTGTTCACATGATTTAACAAACTCTCTGTATGAATTAACCTTCAAGAGAGTAACTTATGACAGGTGCATTTTATTGTGYGACTTGATAGTTTACTACTAGATTCTGCTTGCAAAGGTATTGCTAACACACTATTGCCAGAAGTTTACTAGTTCAAAGTTTGGGCTTGTAATTAGTGGCCCATTCTAGACAGGTCTAGAATGTAATTTGTCCAACGGTATCTATAAGCATTCATTACCCAGTCAGCCCAAAGAGGAAACTAAAGGGATGAGAGGCACTGTAGTTATCTTTCTGTTTGCCAGCTGCTGACCATATTCCTAAATCACCAGAGTTCATATGATTTCCAAGGCAAAGGATGAGAATTGGAATCTGAATTCCACATTGGAGAGCCCTTGTTTGTCTTGTTATTCCAGATACAGCATGCTAGCTGCCTTCAGAAACATAGTCATACAGGATTCCCAACTTTGTAAAAAAAAAGGCACTGAGTGCCAAAACTCAGTATGGTTGATCCCTAGGTATGATGAGAAGCCTTATCTCCAGATTAACTCAGCCTAAGTGCTTCAGCACCTATGAAAATTAAATTGCGCAAGATTTAAGAAAGTGGCCCCCAATATTCTAAGCATCTACTTCAGAGAAATTCCAAAATCTGATCTACAGCTATGTATGCAAAACTATACAATTTACACATCTCCATGACACTTAGTAGACAGCATTCACCCAGATACAATGTAAGCAGTTTTTTAGATCTGTGTGAGCTTATGGTGAAATATCCTGAAGTAATGGGAATTTTGCCACCGTCTTCATTTTGAGCAGGCGGGGACCCAGTGGGAGTTGTAGCTGATCTACCTAGCCATATTCTGTGCATTAAACAGTCTTTTTCCCCCTTCTAGAACTTTCTTTGTAAACTTTATTAGTCAGTGTAAAAGTAGAAAGCTTCATGTTTTTTTTCCAGCCTTCATTGTAGTACAGTTATATTGCCCTTCAGGATTGTTTTTCCTTGCTAATAGTTAAACTTTACCTATTGTAGTAATATAGGCATGACAGAGATGGGATTAAAAAATAATTGCTGTATGTCTAATCATTTTGCATTTTCCAAGCTTGCACAATAAATTGACAAATCAATCTTCTAAGAAAAAATGCCTTGKAAGGATGGACTGCACTGTAGAGTAAATATCACTGAATTTATTACACTTGTATTCTGATTACTTGTCACCTATCCATAGCAAATGCCTAAATGACATGAGCACCGTAACAGAGGTGACTAGTCACCCTCTAAGGATTCTTTGCCTTAATTTGTTCTGTTAGATTTTTTTTCCCCTCATCTTCTGTACTTTCACAGTGTTGTGGTAAATGCATATCTAGGGATTAGAGGCAAAACTGTGTATTATTTTTATTTCATTTTGCTAAAATGCTTGCCTGACTTCCTGTTTTATTTTAAGCTTAAGCCAGGTATCTAAACTTGGTGCATTTCTATGCCAAATGATATTATTTGTCTGATAATATTTGCAAAATCATATTTTTTGTCTTTTTCTGCTTTCCTACTGTGTTTATCACCGGAAGATCTAAGCAGCATATGAAATTCAAGATCTATATATTTTTTTTATTTTCTTCTAAGTAAGAATGGAAATTTTTTTGATTTCTCTGTGGTAAATATTAGATTCTCTTGTAGCCAAAAGCCTGTGATCCTTGTATATGGCTGAAATTTCTACATTGACATACTTTTTAGCTCTAATTCATTTAACTAAGTTTCATATACAATGAGATATTACAACACTGGACCTCAGATGAAAAATGTAGAACTGAAATGGTCTCCAAGCAAATGATGCTCAGGGGTTCTGTCTCTGTTGAGTACTAAGAAAAAAGTCAGTCATGAAGGTCAATACAGGATTAAGATCTATATTCTTCTAAACTGTGAGTTTGTTTTTAATCTGGGTATATTGTTCATGTCTAGCTCTGATGTAAGACATTCACCTGTCAGCTTGTGCTTTTTAAAAATGCTTTGAGGTTTTGGAAGAATTGTTATTTACAATGCACTGAAGCATCTCCTTGGAAAGCAAAGAAGGAGCAAGTAACTACTGAGTATCAGCAGAAACTGGAACAAGTAGGGAAAACCCTTGTGAAACCAAACACACTGTGAATTAATCAAATGCAATTATCCCACAAGTGTTTGCTTAGAATACTTTTTATCAAAGTAGGGAAAGAAAGCAAATTCACATGCCCTTAATCCAGCAGGTAGAGGAGGCATGCAGGCACACTTCTTTTCAGCCAGTTGATTCCCAGTCTCTGTTGTTGCAGGGGCTTACTTTCAGTGCAGAATTATGCATATTTCTTTGCTGAACTTCAAGATGTTCTTACTGGCACAATACTCATGTTTTTTAAGGTCACTCTATTGAAGCTCTGCTTGTTATGTCAGCCACTCCCTTTTAGTGGCATTCCTCAGGGGACAGTACTGAAGCTGATAGCATTTAACGTATTTTTAACGTACTTGGATGATGGGCTGGTATGTACCTTGAATTGATGGGAGCAGCTGATACACTGGAGGCTATGGCTGTTGTTTAAAGACTTCGACAGACTGGAGAAATGGGCTGACAGGAACCTTATGAAGTTCAATAAAGACAAATGCAGAGTCCTGCACCTGAGATGTAATAACTTCAAGCAACAAGAAAGGCTACATGCCAAGCAGCTAGAAAGCAGCTTTGTGGAAGAGAACATGAGAACAACAGGTTGAACATGAGCCAGGAGGAACATAGGCAAAGAAGTTCAGCCACATACTGAGCAGTATTAGCAAGAATGTCAGTTGAGGAAAGTGATTATGCCCTTCTATTCAGCATTTGTAGGCCACACTTGCAATGCTATGTCCAGTTTTTCTGTATTTAATGGATATTCTGTGGACAGGGATTTTCCAGATCTCATGAGACTAATTGTTTCAGTCTATTGAAGCAACGGCAGAATTATCAAGGCAGATCATCCAGGTCAGCCTGATGAATGCATTTACGTCCACTTTAAATTTGACTCTCAGTCTCATGCTCATTTCCCAAACAGTAGAAAGATCCATCCAGATAGAGCCATGAGCTTGGTTTTTGCATTGAATAACACATTGTCAAAATGAGTCTGTTATTGAAATTGCTCCTCAGTCAATGGTAGGAGACATCAGTATCATATCTTATCAGACAGGGTAACTTCAGAAGGAGAGGGAGGCTCAGATATTACATGTTAAACGTTTATTTTGAATCTATCTACCGGTGAGTGCCAGTGCTGATTTCTAGAAGACACAAATGCTTTGCATTCTGTTCTCTAATCTAGATAGCAGTTGAGCCTTGGAGAATATTTTGTGATCCATTCTGACAAAACAAGGCAAATGATGATGGATTCCTATCTCATGTGAGGTCAGTTAAATGGGTGAACATGAGGCAAGATGATTACCATTACCAGTAGTAAAAATTCATCTGTAGAAAAGATGAAAAACGATTACTGACACTCTTCAGCACTGTAAATCTACTCAGTAATGCTTCAACCCTTCCTGTTGGAACTTTGATTTTTATTCTAAAAGCAGTTGTTATTCTAGCAAATAACAATCTGTGAACTACACATCCTTAAAATCACATTTGTGTTTTTAGACTGGTGGTTAAATTGGGAGGTGTATCATAATCATAAAACATGGCAAACTCAGAGAGCATTTTTTTATTTCCTGTTTGGTTTTTTGTTTGTTTCTTTGTTTTCTTTCTATGATAACTAGATGATATAAATGTAATAAAATCTTATGCATATATAACTGAATGGATAACAAAGACTCTTGATTTGCTTCTCCCTTTTACCAGAGTTATTAGAACTACACAATGGCTGAGCTAAGCATACTATAAAAAAGTCTAAGTTCTTTAATAAATTATTGGAATATGCATTTTTTTGTACTGTATCAGGTCACTGAACTATCAAGTTACGATTCT
Organism: Rhea americana; assembly: GCF_003343005.1. Taxonomy (NCBI): domain Eukaryota; kingdom Metazoa; phylum Chordata; class Aves; order Rheiformes; family Rheidae; genus Rhea; species Rhea americana. Next base: position 2,621,786 of record NW_028186890.1, read on the forward strand.
GTCATTGGCAATAGTAATATTCACCAACACATGTTCTAATGCAAGGTCGTTTTTTGCTTTGCCTTACTAACCCTTCTTGACTTCTCTGTAAATCCAGACTGATATATAACATTTTATCATCCTGTTTTAGCTATTCTGGCCATAAATGCCATAATTATTAATGCCCATTAAATCATCGGTGAGTTCCTTTTAAACTATAACCACAGTGTAAGAGTTCAAGAATTGCTGTGTTGAATTTAAAGTATGCTTCCTTTACTCAACCCTCCTATCCGTAGTACCTACCATCAGTAAATGTTTCCAGCACTGTTGCAGTAAGTTACACATGAGTCCAAATAGGTTTGAGACAACTTGCTCCCTGTGAAGACCTTGTTGTAATCTCAGTAATGGAAGATTTCCTTAACTGTTATGGTTCCTTAAAAGCATTAAGTTTTTCTTTCTTCCACAAATCCTTCTTAGTAACGCATTTCTGTGGACTGAAGATGTTCTGAGCAGTCGTAAAACACAGTGCCACTCTTCTGTTTAGAAGTTAACACTTCTAAAAGTTCATATAGTAATTATGACAAAAAATCTTTGTTATCTAAAGGTAACTACCATTCTGAACTGTCTAAGATAATGCTTTGCCTAGGATGGGGATTGGCAATATATTTCTTAAACTGTGTGGTAAGGTTTTGYAGTTGTCACAAAAATGTCAACCATTGATCTGCAGGTAATATTATCTGAGATTCAATTACAGTGGATCAATGTTAGCTTTTTAACAATAATCTTAGGAACATGCTGGGCAGTAGTGGAAATATATCTTACTCCACAAACCTAGCACCAGTTGACAACAGTGGCATTGTTAACATAGACAAATGCGGAAAGAACAAATCATGTAAGAACCAACTTTGAAGCATTTAAGAAAGTTTCAGCCCTAAAGTATGACCAGCATAAATAAAGGGGGAGAAGTTACATATTATGATATAACTACTTAACAATACCAATTAACTTGTTATAACCATTAACTAGAGTTTGAACTATTCTTACACATTCACCCAAATACTTTCCTTTCTATATATTCACTCAGCAGAGAAGAGATCCTGACTTAGAAATGGAAAAACATTTTTTTTTCAAAGAGTCCTTGATGTGTTCTTCTAGCCGTTCCCCTCCCCCCMAAAAAAATCTTAATTTCTTCAAATATCACCATTCAGTATGGCTTTTATTTGTAAGTTTATTCCTTTCTTTATCTTACTGGTAGAATGAATCACAGCACTCAGACTCATGTCCAATTTCTGTTGCAGGTTTCATAAATGATGATAGATAAATTCATTCTTTTCTGTCAAAGAGGAATAGTAACCATTTAACCCCTCAATCTTTCATTTAAACCTGTGGTTTTGGGCAAAGCATGTATGTTACCTGTGGCTAGTCCTGAAAACAAAGTCCTTGTTTCAACTCATAGGCATTTACATAGCATTGTGATCCAGCAAAATAAATTAAAAATTCTTCCAGTTTTAGAGAGAAGTTAACATAGGTTTATAACAGATCCATAACCAGGGCAGTTAATTTTTATCCCAATTTGTGTTTTTTCACAAAGCCTTAATGGGTTTATTTATTGATTGATTGATTTACATGGGGAAGATTTTACATAGTCCATAGATAGACTGAAATGTACTGTTCTTTCATGTTGTATATATTCAGCTGCACTTTGCCTTAGATAGCTAATGAAGACCTCTGAAATTCAAATAACAGATGAGAAGTATGCATCATGAAAACTCCCTTATATTTTGGGTTATCTGATTATGGAAATACAAGATGTGAGTGTTAAAGCATGCCTTATTTTATCTATATGCCTTATTATACTGCCCCCAAAAGGACAGACATTGTTCAAAAATCAGAGTTTTCTTCCTCATTAGCTATTGTTATTATAGAAGTAATAGTGCAACTCCATTATCTTTTTTTTTCAGTAGTCTTCAGATTCACAGAGGAAGATGATTCACAGCTTTTGAAAATTTTTCAAATCTGGCATTACTCTTTGTTTCTATCACCTCCTATGGCTATTAAAATAAAAATCACCAGAACGAGACTGTTCTATTTGTCTTAAATGACTCAAAAATAAAAATAACAGTTCAATATAGCTCTCAAGCTGTGCAGCTGTAGCTGAGTAGACCTATAATACCCAAGATATATTAAAGAGAATCTAAGATGAGGACTAGATTAGTATCAGTCGTGGCAGGCAGATAACACTGAAGGATATGGGACTTTGGGATAATATGTCAGCAGTGCACAGTTTTTCATATGTGCAAAAGAAATTTCTCCACCCCKTTCTCCCTAGTCTTTCTACTATTTGTCTTCAGAATAAGTTACTACTCTCTGAGTCTAAACATCTTCACAAATCAGAATGCAATGGTGAGTAACTGTATATACACACCTATCTGGACATAAAGTTTAAATGAGCTGCAGGGCAACAGCTCCTTACAGGTGCTTACTGCAACTGCAGGTGGCATGTTTGTGTTGGCTCAGGTAAGAACCTCTGCTTGCACAAAGTAGCTGCCTCAATATGTCACTTGGAAACAATTTTGCCTCTCACTAGAATGGCATAGTAAATACAAAAGGTAGAAGTGATCAATCCAGCAAGTACAGGAATTTTTAGGAAATGTGTTTTATACAAATTTAATGGTGGATTGAGGCAAGTGAGGAAAAATTACCCTTAGTGTGTTATTTGGTGTGTGTCCTCATTCCCAATGAGAAGGCATGAAAGGCTCAAGTTCTTATGTCACTGCATTTTTAGTGGGTTTACTCAGCTATACAGCTTTAAAATTGTCTTATTTGCCAAAGGACTATCTAAGTATTAGGTGCAAGTTAAGGATAAATTCACACCCTCTCATTTTACTAGATTAAAGGAGAAAAAAGAGAAGGCATAGAGCATTGTCTAGACCTGCTCTCAGATTTGTTTGTCTTGGTGATCAAAATGTGGATTCCAAGTTCATTTAAAGATCATCCTATGTCTCCAGCCACAGAAGTCACAACTGAAAGACCATGGAGGTCTGGGCTGTCCTACCTCATTGTGCACATGTGGAAGCTGGGAAGACTGAACATCTTCCATGCCCAAGGCACTACTCTTTCCTCAGGCTCCTGGGGACTCTCCTCTTTCCCCAGACAGACTCTTGGCATATGAAGAAAGCAACATTTTGAATTGGAAAATACGAGAGAGCTTTCTGAGTATATCTGAGTGCCCTCCTGCCTGAAGGAATCATGATCTGCCTCTGAATCTAAGAGACAAGATCCCTTAGGGAACTGAGTCTTAAATCGTACAGGGCACTCTTGGTCAAGAAGTGATAAATGAACATCTTCCCTCCTTCAAGCACTCTGGTGAATAGGAGACTCTTGGTGACAGGTCAGTGTGCAGTTTATCGTACTGAAGGAAGCCTGGCTTTTATAAGATAACTGATAACAGTGACGTGCTTGAGAATATAGTCTTTACAGAAGTGAACACTAAATAAGTGAAACACAAGAAGAGACAATTCTATCACTGGCTTTAGACAGCTGAAATTCCACAAACAAATACTACTGGTATAAAAAAGGTCAGCTTCGGCCTACCATCTCCCTTCATAAGCTCACAAAGAGAATAATGCTTGGAATTTGACAGTAAAGTCCGGTATAGTCAGCACTTGCATTCTAGCATCTTCTTCTTGTACTAAACAAGTGAATGGAATGGTTTTATCTTCAAATATCTAACCTGAGACACATGGCCATAGCCAGCTGACACTTAGTTCAAGAATCATGCATCACTGATACTGCTCACAGAGTACAGTACTACTCAGTTTATGAGAAGGAGAAGCAGAAAAAGCCCTCTATTTCACTTTCAACTAATTCTCTAAACTGAACTTGTCATTAAAAAAAAGAAGAAGGAGAAAGATCTATGCCCTAGAGATTTCTCTAACCTTTAACAAATGCATTAAAGACAAGTAAATGACTCCAAAGGAGTCACACTAAAGGCAGTTGTTTGCTTCCAGGTTCCAGTTATCTGTAAGAATTAGTTAATATAATTAACAGTTTGATCTTTTTGCCTGGGAAAGTGTCCATTAGGGAGAAGAGTCCTTCTAGGTTGTTAATTTCTGGGCAAAATTTGTCCTTGTGCTACTTGCAGAGGGAGTATAATCTTGTTCTTTAAGAAGTCAAATTTGAAATTGAAAATAAAGTTTGTAGATGAGTTTGGACAATCATTTAGCTTTTCTGTGGAATACATAGAAACAGAGACCTCTCTGTTACTTGAAGTTTAAGCTCTTCTCAGGAGGTAATGTTTTAAAATTTTGTACTGGCTTTGTACAGTGCCTGGGCAGCTTGGTTTCAGTGACTACTGAGTTCCAAATGTACATTAGGAGTAGCTGCTTTGCTCCTAGTCTGTAGGAGTAAGTGTGAATAAATGATACAAACAAGGCAGTTGCTACCTTCAGTACAACTAATTTTCATTCTTTGGGCAAATTTTCCACTATGAGCTTCCACTCAATCCACAACTAAGAATGTAAAGCTACTGCAGAAAATCAAGAACTGTAAGACTAAAGCTAACATGTTTAAAATCCAACCATTTTAAATTGTCCATGTTATCCTTACATGAGGATTTCAGCTCTTTGCTACTGAACTGTAATGAGATGTTGCTTATTTTGTCCCGTGTGCTGAAGCCTATCTGACTGTTTGGAAGAGAAAGTAAAGATTTCTGAAATCTGTTTACTACACATAGCTTTGGAGGGAACCAGCACTTTGCAAATGTAGGTGAAGTTAAAACAGACTGGCGACCAAGAAACCTGTGCAAAACAAATTAGAATTCTTAGTAATTCTTTGGAACATACCAAACTTGAGAGTAATGTTTGCTGAAAACCAATCAGGATTGCTATGTTTAGAAAAAGCCAGAAAATCCAGGTCTCCTTATTTGTTAGCCTGTGAAATATGTTTCTTTGCTTAGTTGTTAATTAGATGGAGTAATAGAATTTCCCAGTTAAAAAATGTTGCCATAAAACAAAGATGCTGCAAATGATATATAGTGGAAACTTCTCCATTATTTCTGTAAAAAATATATAGACTATAAAAAAATGTCAAGAGAGAAGGAGACATATAGACCCACATCTTAGGCTGATATGTACTGCTCCCATAAGATAGATTTAGAATAGATTTCTCTGGCATCTGAATCACCACTTGCTTTCCCTGTCATTTTACAATGAAAGAGCAATGATGCTTTCTGTAGGCATAGTGAAAAGAGGTTTTGCTATTTGTAAAAGGCAATGTAAAAACAACATTAATTAGCCAGCTTTGGGTTATGATTCAGTCTTCTTTCCAAATATGCTTTGTTTCAAGTTGAGGACATAAACAATGCTGTSTCTCTTAAACCAGAGCTTCTTTATCCAAAACTTTCCAAGTGTAAACTTCCTCTGACCATTGGTGGGATATCTTGGGGATTTCCATTAGCAGCTTAAAAAAGGGAAATTGTATGAATATTTCATTTTATTCACAGCACTTAATCAGAAACTTTATTAATCAAGGTTCACATTTTCTGCAGTTCCCTTGGGCAGGCAGGTGTATTTGCAGGGATACTAATGAGGGTCAAACTGTATCTTCTTCGTCAGATGTTCATAAATTATTTTCTTCTGCCTTGCTGTAAGTGCTTGTCCTTTATGGCAGAAACATGTGGAGAATCCAAACCTACTATGGGAGATAACAGTGCCCCCCCCCTTTTTTTTTTTTTTTTTTTTTTTTGGAATGAATCATTAGGAGATCTGAACTTCAGCTACTGCAGGCCCCACAGATATTAGCTTTAATATGAGTGACAGGTCGTTTCATTCTCAGTTTTCCAATCAAAACATAGTAAGTTGGGTCAAGCAGGAAAACCAAAAATAGAGATGTGACAGCTGAGTTCATCAGGTTACATTTATGATGTTATCTCCTTCATTTGCTTATTCTGTGATATGAGGATAATAACACTTACTGACTGTATGGGATGTCAACTTTTACATTTTAAAAAGCTGTAAAGTACTAGATCTAATTACTCAGTAATTAGTGTGTTTTTGAATGTAAATATGAATATCCAGTACCTYGTTGAATGTGCAAAGAAATATAGTTAGGTAATTCTCATCTACAAACTTTCTACTTAGCTGCTAACAATTTATCCAAAAAGTTTACTTGCTAATGAGCATCAAAAGGTTTGTATTTAAATTCCAAGACGTGTTTCTACTATTAAATGAGAAAATTATTTTAATGCCTCATTTAATGGAAGTGAGTCAGTCAGTCAGATATACTCAGGATAAAAGGAGTATTGCAATTAAAAAGGCTGTGCTGGAATAGTATTTTTTAACAACTTAATCTGGACATTTCCTTCCTCAGCATAGATTTCCAATTACACTGCATTTTTGTTGCTATATGCCATGTGTACAAGCTTTATTTTAGTTAATTCTTGCCAATGAAACTTAGCAGCTAGCAGAATTGCCAATTTTCATATGCAAGGAGGAGTATTTTTGCCAACATCTTCTAATTCAAGTTCTGATGGGAGTTTGATTTTACACCAGCAAGCACAGACTTTTTGTTTAAGAGGTCTGTTTTCATGAGGCTTAAGAAAGGCCTGAAGGTGGGGAAGAAATGTGACATTGTGGTTATAAGGAGAATGGCTGCTGTTCAGGAGTCAGGGTTTCATATAAATTATTTACTAGAACTGGATGCACCAAAAAAAAAAAGGAGAATATATTTGCAAAAATTTACCTGATAGTTTTTCCCACTAGTTTTCATTGAAATACTGATGCATTTTCAATGTAGGAAAATTCAACCAACTGTATTGCATTGTTTGATTGTCAGTGACTGTCACCTTTGCAGGTAATTAGGCATACAGATTATAGTTAAACACATCAAAATGGGAAGAGAGTGCTAAGAAAACTCCAGTGAAATCACTGGCATTTTCCTCAGAAATGTGCACTGGAATAGTTTTAGATACAATTCAGTCACTTTTAGTTGCATGTTATGAATGCAGGAAACCACTGCTTGTTTATGTTATTCTTGAATGTGGTTTGCTTTGCTTTTCAATAAATAGAGATGTGTTTAATCTTAAAAGGTTGTAATTAGTAAATACAGCCATTTTTGGCTTTCTTTTGCTTTGATATTTAATGAATGAGACATGCTGGCAGATGACATGCTGAAACCTATTTTAGAATACAAGGCTAGAGTTAGGTGATATTATTTAATAAGCAAGAAATGGAGTCTTGATTCCCTAGAAACTCCATTTACAAAATTAAGGTTAATGTCTGTGAATACTTTCAGATGAAACAAATGGGGAAAAGATGTTGAAAATGTAGAAATACGCATTTATTTTTAGATTGTTGAAACATTTGCTTTGATGGTCATTTGACAATTAAACTTTTCAATTCTTTTGTTGAAAAGAATTTTAAAAGTGATTTTAAATGCAAGCAGACAAGCTATTCTGTTCTGGACAAGAGAAATGTCAGGAAGGCGATCAGAAGGACCTTTCTGCTTTATTTTGTGGGGTTATTTTTCCCAAGCCTCTTCATTCACTACATTTCTCTTCAGATTCAACATAAATTGTATATTTTTCCCAGGTGTTCAATTGGCCTCTTTTACCAAGTGCCATTATCAGCTGGCCACTGCAGTATTCTCCTCCTGTGCTTGAATACCCCTGTAAGAACACAGCTGAAATCAACACTCCAAGGAGAAACACAGTGCTGTTTCAGCCAGAGCTATTTTGTTGACATATGTGAGACAAAATATATGCATTACCATTTTAGTTGCCCTTGGATCCTGTTCTCAAAATTCTCCTTATAGTCACAAAAACTAGTCGGAGTGCTGCACTGTATTTTAGTAGAGGAGATAGTCAAGCATTTCTTTGATGACATGTTAAGAATTTACATGAAGCCTTGCATACCTGAATACAGCCACATTCTCAGTACTTTTCTGGAATCTTTGGCTTTTATTGCTCTATATTGGTGTTTCCTCTTACCTTCCTGGCATACAGAGATACTTTCAGATTTCTCTGCTCAGTAACTTTGACTCTCTGTTTATCATAGTCACTAAAAATCAGGGTGTTAGTTTTGTTGTTTTCAGCAGTTCCAGAAAATTTTAAAATTTTCTCATTTTAGACTGAATAAAGCCTAGTTTATGACTACTAATTTCCATCAATAATTAACTGTTAGTAAAATTGGGTTTTTTTACAAAACCAAAAAGTAAAAGTATTATATTTGAAATTAATAAACAACCTTTATAGTTATAGAAGGAAAGCTGATATGAAACCATCTCCTCATGTGATTCTGAAAGTTTTTTTGCTAACATTTCAGCTGAAAAATACCATAGCCAACTTTAATTTTCATCTGAAAACTGYTGTAAACTAAAAATAGTTTAGAATACCAATGAATAGATCCTGGAGGATTTTTTAAAAAAGTTTTTGAATGAAAATACAAAGCAGGCATCTTCCTGCGAGGATTATTGCTTAGTTAAAAACACATTTTTAATGTAAAAGCTTTACCAGCAGGTTTTCAACAAAGTTTGACCTATTCTCTGTTGATACACTGCATTTTTGAGAACAAAACATGAAACTCTCTCAGTTCAAAGAGTGAATATATTCTTTCAAAAAGGTCAAAAGGCTGTAAGCAGTCTTTGAAGGCAGATTTCCTCCACTGAACGCTTTTATTTTAATGGAGCACTAACAGCCAACAACAAGATTCCTGAAGAATTTCCTTAGAAGTGAGAAGAAGCCAAATTTAAATCTCATGTCTAAAACTGCTAAACTGCCTCCAGATTTGAACAAAAACTTCATAGCTGGTTCTTACATCTTGTTAGGACCATGCCAGAATTTGGAGTACAACACCAATAAATGCTGAGAATTCTTGAGCCAGATCTTCTCCTATCCTAACTAAGTCAAAAAGCGGAAATAGTGCACATAAATACAGCGAAAAAGAGGGAAGAGGAGAGTGTGGCTACCTAATAATGAAAAGCTTCTCAAGGACCTGTGGGAATGGTATACTTCTTACTTTCTATGGGAACAGTAAATCTTGAATTTGAGCTGCAGAAGATGATAATGCTAGCTAAGTCTTTAACTCATTTCTTTCCACTCATGTTTACAATGTATTGTCTTAGTCTTGGATTATCGTGCATTCTAAGCATTACATCTTTTATTAAGAATTTTTCCTCTTTAGGAGTTGCTATACAACTTAAAGAAGAACAACTTGAGRGAATGTGTTTCAGACACTCTCATATACCACTTCTTCTACTCGTCTGACAGTAAAATAGAAAGAGGTAGAACTTCAGAAAAGAGAAGTATTTGAGAGAACAGCTTTGTCTATCTTCGAGTAAGTCATTTGGTTCCTGTGAGCTGTTAGATATTGTTCCAAGCTCCCTTCCCTGCAGGATACAAGGCTAAGGAGGAATACTCAATCATCAAAACCACACTGGCTCAGCTTGTGAAACAGAATCCTCTAAACTCACTGGGGAAGTAGATATATCTCTTCTGGGATGCGTCAGACTTAGTTTTTGACTCTCTGGGTATTTTCAGTTGGCAAAAATACTTTCAAAGTTAAGCCCTACAATCAAATGGTACTAGCAGCAGAAATATGAGCTGTTACCAGAAGCTAATTAATTTGGAAATCACAAATTAGGTTAATTCCATGCTGAAATATAAATTTTACATTTTTTTCTCACATAGGAATCTCTGTGCCATTGAATCTTTTTCACAGTCAAGCAGCAGCACAATGGGCACTGCTCTGCCTAAGAGGAAGTAGCTTTGCTCTSTTACTTGGTTTAAACTGTGAGTTTGTTTCTCCATTTGTAAAACAGAGCTAATCATACTTATTAGTCAAATGAGAGCCTATTGAGCACTAATGCTTTAAAAGTTATATATTGCAAAAGAAGGAAATGTATCATTATTTTTAAAATTGCTGATTACACAGATACTGATTTTGACTTTAGTATAATTTATGATTATAATTTCAACTTCTGCCACTTTTCTTGGATAAAATGCTTTGTCTGCAACAAATTTAGCATTGCTTTTAAGAGATACAGTTCCCTCATCCCCTTACTTATTGGTAGTAAAATATACTACCTTTGGCAGTATGCAATTTTTCTGATAGTGTTCTTATGGTCACTTGCGTCAGACCTGAAACTGTCCCTATTCTTACATAAAACAATGCAGTCTGTACTGCCTTATTATTTGAATCACTCAGTACTCAGTTTGGGACTCCAAGGRATTAGAACATGTTTCAAACAATGATAAATACTGCCTGCCCTGAAATATTTGAGTTCTGATGAGAAACAAACTTTGGAAAAGGCACATTTCATYCAGTGGGTGTAAAGCAGAAGCACAGATTAAATAATTTATCTGTAAGTTTGGGGTCAAGACAGAAACTGTACTTGAAAACCTGAATTGTCGTTCTATGAGCACAGCTGTTTCCACCTTTCGCATCACAAAACTCGTGGAGCAGTTTTGTAAATTAGTGAATTTCAGAAGAGCAACCAGAGTGTTTATAAACTGTGAAAGACCTCTAGAGCTTTCAGGTGTCAGTTGTCCTTTACATTGTTTCTAGTCACACACTTGAAGATACAAAGCACACTGCTGACACTTATGTGTGATAAATAAGACTATTCACCAACCTGCCAAATGCTGTTGACACAGTATAATGTTTGGTTGTTYTGCCTTGAATACAGTCCTCATCCTCTTGCATATATGTAAATGAACATTATATGGAACATAACTGAAGAGTGATAGCTACAACTGAGCTGCAGGACTACACTGTCTTGGGGCCACAAAGGCACCCTCCATCACGGTAGTCATTATCTAGGCTACACAGCACGGACTGATCCCAGAGCACCTACTGTTTATCTTATATTAAGGTAAAGATTCRTACTTCTGGCATGGGTGAAAGTGGCTGTCTTATGCTGTCATCCATCACATTTCTTTTATCTCTTTATCTCTTTATTGTCAGGAGAAAATAAAGCCAGTTTTCTCCTCTAAGAGCAAATAAGTAACAGGAACTGGCAGACCTTGAAAGCATTAATCAAGGAAAAAGGCAACCATCTTCCATGAACTGGGATATTATCTCATGGATTTAGTTATGGTGTAACTGATGCTTCTATCCTGGCTTTTTATTTACTTATTTAATGCTACATTCTTATACCTATATGAAATCTGTCTTTTGGAGAAACAGGCACTCCTTGTGTGTGTTCTAACAGGCAAGGACCCAAATGTGGTGACCTGTCTGGAATACTGCAGTATTCTTTGTCCTGAAGAAAGGTGTTTCACATTAGCAGCATTTTTTTGTATTCTGTGAAGCGATGTAAGAGAGGTGTTGGGTGCAAAGTGCACCCTTGAAGAATTTCCATGGTGAGAAAAGGAGGTGGCAAGGACCCCTTGACGTGCTTTTCAGAGTACCAATGAACCTGTAGGGTACTCAGAATGTCTTTTATTATTGGTGTATGTAGCTAAGTGGGAAATACGCCCTATGGTAAGAAAGCCTGAGGGCCTGATCCAAAGTAAAATAAAGAGACTTTGATAAATACTATTTTATACTTCACCAAATAGCAAAGCAGAGTTTGACTTTCTGGCTGTCAATGGTAAGTGCCATTTATCACCTAATCACACTTAGTCTTTTTAGCTTTCCTCTAGATTGGCTGAATCAAATGTTAAATGAAAAGAGGCAGAGTTAAATCTCTAGACACAAAGGGAAGAGGTACTTCTTCAGTGTGGACATCAGCTGATTACATTGTAAGATGAACATAAAGATTTATTTCCTGCTAGATAGTGAATTCTGGTTTTTGTATTCTTCCTGCAGTAGCTGTTCTCCCATCCCTAGCCACTGTAATACTGCTATCATAAGTTAGTGGAGATGAAAGAAGAAAAAGTTCATTAGTTTTAGGGTAGTTGTATATTCCCTTACAATCTTGGTGAATTCCATAAAAATACCACACAATCCTTTTGCCTCACTTAGATTCCACTTAGCCCCTCCAAACAAAATTTGATTGCTTAAGTCTTGTTCTGATCCTCCGTGTATGGCTGAATTTCATCCCAGTGCAGGACTGTTGCTGACAAAACAATCATCTCCTCTGTTTTGTCCAATTTGGCTGTAATGACTAAATCAATGTGACCTTCAGAAAATCTCCTGGATGATCATTCTGTAGCCTTTACTGCCAATACTAAGCATTTCCCATTTGTCAGAACTTTTCACAAAGAGGAATTCACTAATTGAACAGATAGCTATTTACTTTAGAGAGGGAGAAACTGAGATAGTTCCTGATACAAGATAACACAGAAAGTCACTTTTGGAATATGGCTAAGAAATTGAATGTACTGCTACAGTTATGCTCAGGCTGCCAGGACCTGCCAGAACATATACTGTGCAAAATCTCATTTTTCTCCTTGGCTGATATGCTACTCTGCAACTTTATATCCATTTTATTATACTTAGCCTCTAACAGCTATGGCAGAATTCCTTTCCAAAGCTCTGATCTCTCAAAGACCTCAGGCCCAGCCTACAAACATACACATTTGTTTAATTTTTAATGAATAGCCCCACTGCAGTATGGAGAATCAGGACATGTTTAACATTACATTTCGAAGAACTTAGTGGGATAAAAATGGATTAATATCCTTAGTGGTACTAGATAGTATAAATTTCAAGCTGCACTCCTCAGGACATAAACCTGTCTTTAGCTAACTCTGGATTTGCACCATGTAATGTACCAGAGCATACAGTGCTTGAACACGTATCCTCTGTCTTTTGCTGATGCATCTGTTATTGATCACTGCAGAAAAGAAGAGGCAGAKAAACTGGAACCCTTTCTAAACCAATGTGACAAATCCTATGCTTCTGCTCAGTGGTAAAGACTATTTTAGATATTTTTTTATGGTCCAAATTTGAATGACCAATCTGGCCATTACTAAAGACAGTAGTAGTTTCAGTGTAGCTCGCTGCCCTGCAGCACTTAACTGGAGGGAACACTCAGGGCAAAAGGCTATTTCTTACTTTTCACCAAGAGCTATAAGGTTCTGGTTTCTTCTTCCATTTTCCTTGGTGCCCCTTTAATGATTATTTTTAAAGGCAGTCCAGTAGATCAGTCATTAGAAGAGCCTTACTAATTTAATCTCTTTTATTTATTAATGTGTTTGTTTTCCCTTCTTTTCTCTTTTTTCTTTCCAACATGTTTGTCAAGGAACATTTTAACCCTTACACATACACACACCATTTTGGTCATTCTGTTTTTCACGGCTTTTCTCTACAAGCAGTAATTAACTCCACAAAGTTCCTTTTCCCCCCTTTTATTTCTTTTTCCCACACATTTCTAATTCTTCCTTTACCAAGCTAAGCTGGTAGCTTTTCAGCCTGGCATTTAGAGATGAGTAAGTAATTTGTAATGATTAATACACACATGAAACATAGCTTCTTTCTGCTTCAGGATTATCTGCAAGAAGATCTTGATCTGAATTGTATCAGATACTTGAACACTTTTGATTAATATCTTTTAAATATTGTTTATCTCTGGCTGATTACAAATATTTATGCTGCCTAGTTTGTGACAGATTGAAAAGTCATGTAGCACTGATTGCTTCAATGCGGGCATGCTTTTCTACACCAAGACTGGAGGTCACAAATGTGTGGAAAAAGTGAGGGAAAAAGGAGGCTAAAGTATGAGTAAGAATATGAGTAAAGTGTGAAAATACCAGTATGTAAAGCTCAGTATGTTTATAGATTCTTATTTTCTCTCAATCACTCTATTTTCCCCCTACTCTTGTTCACTGAAACTTCAGCTTATGATACCTTTCAGTATGGTGCTTTCTCATGATGCTCTAAACCTCCCTCCATAGCCATGCATGTGAATCCTTCTACCTGTCATCCTTGCTCAGTCCATTTCTAATTGATCTGGAGAGTAGTATCATTGCAGGAACCCAAACAACATTCTTCACAAGCTACTTTACAGCAATTTCCAAGTGGACTGTTACAGTGAGCTGTTGCCTCCACTGTTGGGGTGTGAGGCCAGTGCACTAGGTTATGAGATGAGTTACAATAGTAGAAAAGTACCACTGCATGTTTATTGAATCTTTGATAAACCCAAAAATATATTTGGCCTCTCCATTTTTAAATAAATAAACCTGGCATTTCATGACCTTTGCAAAATTACTTAAGAAAGCCCAAATTCTTCAGGAATTTTGCTCTGAGTATTCTGTTTCCAGAATCTGAACTTTCTCTGTGTTTCACTAATGAGGATTCTTGATTTACAGCATTTATGTGACAGTGAAAGGAATAAAGCATCTCTGGAGAGCCAGAGAAACCATTGAAGGTGATCCATAGACTTTCTTCTTATAAAGGGGAAATTTTGATCAGGGAAGTGTAGCCTTCTCATCTGAGAAATGTAGTCTATCAGCATTATTGTTCAGTTACTGTATTTATCATTGGGACTTGAAACAGTATGCTGGGAGCATCTTTTAAGATGTAACTTTACATTTGCCAGTATAGTCTGGTGACTGCAGCTGGGTAAAGAAGACAAGAAGAAACAGGAAATGGAAGGATGAGGAGTTTGTATCATAGTCCCTGTTCTGCTAGAGAGCTGCTGTGTGTGACCTTGGGCAAGTCACTAAACATTTATGCCTCATTACTTTCACTGCCAAGTTAAGCAAGGCTGACCTGCCTCTGAGGGGGCTGTTAGCTTCAGTTTGTTAACATTTGGGCACAGAACTGCTCAAATGCTGCAAAATACTGGCTTTTATTATTGTAACTAAAAATTGAAATTTCAGTGCAGATGAAATTAAAAATCAGCATTTTTCTTCTGGTAGCCCTAGGGATGATGACGTAGATCCACTTGGATAAGTGCAGAAAGGCTCTGAGGGATGGTAGGACTAACAAATCACAGAACAAGCAGATGAACAGAAACATCCAGAGTAAGTTTTCTTAGCTGTCCTCACCTCTGCTAGTTTGATTAATAGGGAACAATGAAATAAACAGTGCTGGAGGACAAACTGAGCAGCAAAGAATTGTAACTGACAATTTGCTGCTAAAATACATAGTCCCCTGTAAAACCTATTGATTAATGGAGTCTCTCTACTAGCATAAAAAGTACACAAGAATAGAGGGAAACAAATTCAAGTAAATGCTCTCATTAGGAAGTCCAACACCATGCAGCATTTAATCTGTCTGCTATTCAATTACAGCAGCACACACAAGTAACTTTTCTCTTTCATTATTACTTGCACAGAGCTATTAATCATTAGCCAACAAATAAAACACTGAGAGAGGAGAAGGGATGAGCCTGCTTCTCCCTTGATGCTCTGCAACTACTGAAGAGGGCAGTGAGCCTGGGCAGGGGCCAGAGCAGCCCCTCAGCCTGGGCAGGGTGTGTGTGCACGGAGGAGCAGAGGGGAGGGAAGAGGTGTGCTCTTTTTTTTTTTTTTTTTCTTTCCAGCAGTGATACAAGGTGCCATCAGCATGACCCTGCAGTCTGTCATCTTCCCTTGCCAGCCAAAGTTTTTAGTACAACACCGCCATCTATTGCCAAAAGTATCAGCTTTGAAGAAGGTCAGATATTACAAGGTGGTCTGTCCTGTAAGATAGTCCCAGACCTGAAACTATAAGCAGCGCCCACTAGCCCAATGCTAGGAAGGTTCAGTCCTGGACCTGCCCTTTGATCTTCCGGCACAATCACATTGTCATGAGAAATTGCTGGCTCAAGACTGCATAAAGATAAGTTGACTGGTTTGAAGATCTGCAGATAAGAAGAAAGAAGAGAGGTGCTCTAAATGTCCTATTTTGAATAAAACTTTATGAAGTAATCTGCATTAACATTTTGAATGCCACAATGGAATCGAGATTAAATCAGAAGGTGCACGGTGCAGGAACATGAAAAGCTGACTTCTTCAAATGGTTGCAATATTAGAGCAATACTAAATAAGCCAAAGGTCAAAGGATAAAGAGGGGCTCCTGTACAAATTAGTCTCATTAATAGAGTATTAACTCACTCTAAAGCAATGATTTAGGTGAGGGTAAATGCAGGCAAATTGTTTTTTCCCCTTCTAAAATAGGCAGTTTGTAAAGTTCACCCACTGTTTGCTATCCAGCCTGGAGTGCGCAGTTCATAATTTATTATTGCACACCATTATGCAGATGGATAAATATAGACATGTAGAAATAAATTGCAGAGTTTAAAAAGCCATTGTTTTTGGAGTAGAGACTATCACTGAGTTGTTCACAGACAGATAGTGAAAAGGATTCTGAGGCTAGTCAAGGAAGACAGAACAGACAAACCCAGATGCAGTTCAGTGAATCTTTTATATTTCAGTTCTGACAAAGAATTAAGTTGTGTGCTTAGTTYTCCCAGGGATACAAATTGAATTAGGTCTGTACCAGAAAAAGAATACAGATTATTAGACTTTTTGTACTCGTAAGGAGAAGACCAGCAAACAAAAATCAGTGGCATTAACAGTGTGACAGCTTACATCCGCAGAAAGGCTGCTTTCAAAAAGTATCAAAAATCCAACTGAAATCTCCCTATTTTCCTTCTTTCCTCAAGCTGCAGACAGTTCTGTCCTACCAAGGTAACTAAAGCTACTGCATTAGACTTTACTCCTTAGTGATGTTTTGTCTTTTGAAATGAATTTGCTTAATTCTCTTATGTGAACAGTACTAGCTGTCCATATGAGCTCAGTCCTGCAAAAAAAGAAAAACACACAAGCTCAGGGAGAAGGTCTTAGGGTCACAGACAAATGATAGGGAGGATATTGTAGGCCACATAGAGTCATATTTAATCTCTTTTGAAACTCTGGAAATATAGTAGAAAACTGTCAGTAGAATAATCTGCAAAAAAATGTCAGCCCAGTGTTCTCATGCTGAAGTTACTGTGATCACAAAGACAGCTGACTCTGCATCTTCTGCAGGCTACCCCCAGCTCACTCATCTCTTGGCCATTCTGTCACATTACACAGCAGCCATGTAGCTTGCATTGAGGCCTAATAAACATTGTTGGAAAGTTAACAACTTGATATGACTTTTTTTTTTTAAAAAAAAAAAAAAGAAGAAAATATTTTTTTCTCTATACTTGTTACATGGGAACAGTCTTCTATGATTTATCATCATCCCCACTTGAAAAACATTTTGTTTACTTGATTGTAATTCTGTTTTAACGGCCTTTTCACCCTATATCTCATCTCCCTCATGTTCTTCATTTTCATTTTATTATTAAAAAAAGAAGGGGGAGGATAGAGGACAAGTAAAGGTAAAAATATCAAAGAGAAAGTGAAAAGAGGCAACGGAAACAAACACTTTCTAGTGACACTCTAAAATGCAAAATATCTTGATGAAATGTTTAAAACAGCAATTCTAAGGATTGATACACTTTTCCTATACCACAGGTCAACAAAACTTAAGTTAAACTTCCACTTCTTCCAGCAAGGTCCAGGATCCTCCCCTGGTGACCCTGTATGGGCTCTATTATTACTAGTGCAGTTAAGATTTACATATTATTAATAAATAATAGTGATGATAGTAAATTTCTGCATTTCATTACATATTACATTGATTTCCTATATCAGTGATACCATGATGTCATTATTAGGATTTATTAAGCTTTGCTGTTTATTCATCTAGAACTGCTTCAACCCCAGCTAACGTTCAATGTGCAGGACCAGCGTGATTCGGAAGATGAGCTGTGCTTTGCTAGGCAATGTCATTATTCACCCTCACATCCTCCCAAAAAAGAAAGGTTCYGGAAGAGCTTTTAGTAACCAACCTACATGGGCTATATCATCTCTAAGGGAACTGTTGTGAAAAATAGTAATGCACTCAAGTAAACTTAAATAGAATTTTACAGTTTATTTAATAAGGCATTCCTGGGACATTTCCCCAGATGTGGCGATTTAAATACAAACATTTCAACCATACAATTACTCATTGACTTGACTTGTAAGAAGAGAAGAGCATTTTCAGTTTTTGCTAGGTGTTTCTTATTGTTTCCAGGTAATACAACAAGCATCATCTTAGGTGAAGGGTAAAAAAAGGGAAGAAAAGACTAGAGGACTAAAAATTTATGTATTTTAAAATTTGAAAGGAAAAGCTGTGGTTGCTAATTTTGTGAAGAGTATATGGATTTCAGCTCAATGCTGGTGAGGGTAAACAGGATCAGACACAACCCAGTGATTGCTGGCAAGTCCATAGTGACATGACAAGTCCAAGGTCAAGCCAGGAAGTCAGTGTGCAGATCAGGGCCCAGATCAGTGGAGTTCATGGCTGGGCCAGGGTGCAGTTATAACTGCGCTGGACCCCAGTGCTCCTACAGCAGCACTCAGGCAGGGACTGAAGGTATTCGGCTGAGGTTAAATGGGGTCCTGGACCCATGGGCAGGGGCTGTGGTTGGAGGCCCTAGGTGAGGCTGGTAAGGGCCCTGGTAGTTGGGTTGAGTATTTTCTGAGCCAGAGCCTGTGAATATTCAGTAATCTTTGGCATAGTTTTCTTCAATAAATTTGCCCAACTGCTTTTGAAATGTATGTAAACATTTCTAGCATCCTGTGGAAAGAAGTTTCACAGATGATTTGCACARTTGCATGAAGAATCATCTCATACTGACTACCTGCTATACAAAATAATATCAACTAAATTTTAATTTAATTCAAAACATATATGTTCTAGTTACAAGTATATCCAAAGTGTAACAAGGTAAGCACCAGACTTACCAGTATAACTAAAGATCCTTGGCTTGTGAATATTGATTAATAATTTATCATAATATTTTTCTCTAACCTGGGTCTATGGCTTGAGTCATGGTTAACCCTAATTAATTTTCCCTAGTTTGATCTGCAGGATATCTTTATATATCAATTATTTAATCCCTCTTAGGTAGGCAAAGAGGTCAAAATAGCAATGGAATGAACCCCAGTTTGGCTACGTAGGAGAAACCGATGCATCCGAGATCACTGATGTGCAGCATATCACAGCCATGGCCTATCTCCGTGTCTGGTTGAGATGCAAGCACAAACCATCCATGTGCCAGGATTACCAGGTGCAATACTTGGATGGAATTAAGACATAGTCCAACACATCCCTGACTCCAGTTTCCACATGGTACTGTGGAGATTATCACAGATGCACCTGTCCCTGGAGTAGACATTGCTATAACCTCCTCAAGTGATATATCACAAGCTTAGATGGGTCCAAATCACAGTATCCTCTTTAGTCTGTAAAACTAGATGAGTATCTGGGGAAAAAAAAATAAAAGATCTCAGTTCTTCAATGCCTGAAAAAATGCAAATTCAGTTTAATTTCATCAAGTTGCAGAGAAAAAATAATTATGGAGTTTGTGTTCAGGTTATCTGTCTTAAACATTCATTTTTCAATTTTAACTTTATTTTTATTCAAAATTGTTTCTGTTCAAAATGTACTTTGGTTTCTTTCTAAAATTTGGAAAGCTCAAAACCAAATTTATTTGAGCATTTCAGTTTGCCATGAAATTCAGAAAAATATTCATAGCATTTTGACCAGAGATACTATTTCCTGATTTTTAAAACTGCCAGAAAACCAAGACTAGTTTACCTGCACAGATTCAGCTATTTGCAACACTTTCAGTATTCCTTTAGGAGCCTAGGAATCTGGCTAACTACAGCAGTCACTTTTGCAAGTTCAGAGCTTGTCCTAAAGGTGTCTGCATCTCAAGGCAAGTACAGTGAGCACTGAACTGAAGTGGAGTTCTCCTTCCTGGTGACTTTGTGATACCAGACACTGTTAGTTAGAGAAAACTGAACTTCATGGGCTAGGTAACGGTAGTATCCCTGGACCCCAAAGTGTTACCTGGACTGTGCGGAGGTTGTCAGAGGGCTTTTGTATCATGAATATTCAAGAAGTTCTGTCAAACTCTGTACTGCAATGCCTTTAAGAGGCAGTACTTTAAGCATATCAATCAGTCTATAAACAAATTACTATGAGAAAAAGAACACTAAAGTGGTTAGACATAAATCAACATGACTAACATATGACAGTTTCTCTTTCAGGAAAAAAATGTCAGATGGGGCATATTCATAGCCTCTGATCCTGTATGGTACTGCTGCAGCTGATCATGTAGTATTCTTCTGTTCCAACTCACCTCCATCCTCACAGTTTTGATGTTTACCTTCTTAGATTTAATGAAGTACAAACTAACAGCTTTAATTATCACAGTTCACATAAAAAAATTCAAATAAGAATAATGGAGTCAAACTGTGCCACTGAGAGAGAGAAAAAGTGCCATCAGAGTGTGGTATTTGAAGGTATCCTAAAAATCACAATGGATGACTAAAAAACACAACAAATTTAATTTTTAAAGATGTTCAGTCTATAAGATATCAATTTATGCTTCTCATTCTCCTTAAATATTCAAACTGTCAGTTAAAGGAAAAAGCTTTCTGTTGTAAATTCAGACAGAAAAGAAGAGTTTTATTTTTAATACATTTGGAATGTATACATCTGGAATTAATACATTCTTTTTAATGCATCTGTTCTATTCCAGTAGAAATGCACATTCTAAGAAATAGGAAAGCTTCTTTTGCAGAGATAAGAACTACAAGGTTAATCAGAAAGAGTGTTGAGAAAAAGGACTTCCCTCAACAGAAAAATATCAGTAGAACAAAATGTCTCCTTTAGTTATTTTTCTGCTTCTGTTTGAAATAATAATCCTCTGAAAATCTTAAAAATATTTCTCATTTTATAACTAAATGTATATAGTGTATAACACTAAAATAACAAAACATTATTCATTGATAAGGTGTTAGAAAAATGACTGAGCTTCATAGCTAATAGTTAGTCCAGCTAACATCAGAGAATTAAAGACATTTTGTGATGTGTTTGGTTTTCTTCGTCGAGTAGCACTGCATAAGTATGGTGGGATAGTGTGTGAGATGCATGATGTAACTGACATGATATGGACTCCGGCAGCAGCTTAGCAAAAATGCATTACAAAAAGGGGCAAAAAATAGACCCTTGCTATGGAGTTTGTCTGGAACTGTTTCATATAAGTAACATCATATAGAAACTGTCATCCAGCATCAACAAACAGCATGGTTGAGCCACTATTAGATACAAACAGCTGCAGCACTTATGCTATGAGAAACAAGTCAATATATGCATAAGTAGCTTATCCACCCCTTGAACCCAATCAGCAGAGAAAAATTCAGACCTTTTTTAGTTCCTACTGCTAAACTTATTTCTATAGCTCAGTCTGCAGAGGCTCAGGTGTCTGTAAAGGCCATTGGTTCAGTCTATGAACAGACCGAACAGTAGCTGTCATGTAGTAGATCTGTCAAGAGAGCTTTTTGCTTCAAACTGCCAAGAGTTACATTAAGTACACTTAATGCATATTCTTGAAGTGGGTCCTTGAATATGAAATGTCAAAGGTGAAAGAAAAGTGCTTAACAGGGTTAGTGCATGGGTGCTGATCTGCATGGAAAAAATGCCTTTTTACAGGACAGTAACTCTCCCAGAGAGGATTACATGTGTCATATGGCCAGCGCTGTGTTAAGTGTTAGAGGTTATCCTTTTTCTGGAGCTTTTCCTTCTCTGAAGGAGAAGAAATGAAGATCCAATTCCCTTTAGGACACAGAAAATTCAAACAGGAAGTGAAGCACAGTGGCCATCATGTGTGAAAGTGTTGTAATACATTGAGATAGTTTTAAAGTACATCCATATGGTCTATTAGGACAATCTGTATGATTCACAACAGGAGCCACAGGGAATATGATCATATATTGAAGTGTTAATAGCTAAGACACTGATTAACAAAGATTTTCTTCTTTTCTACTGTGCCCATGGAAATTGCATCAAGATGGGACAATCAGATGGCATTTTCAGTGCAAATCATAGAAAATATCTCTACCATTGGTTTTAAATAAAGTTGAAAGAAAAGGAGTTCTGCAGTTTCTCCTGACTTCAGTAGAAATATTACAGAGAGAGGTCAGCAACAGTGCAGCTACTCTGTTATATAGAGAACATTTCAGTAGTGCATGTAATAGACTGGGGTTGTAGTCGGTTTTATTTTACAGCAAAAGGGAATCAGAACCTCTTACTAAATATTTGGAAGCAAAATTAGTATTGACTCAATGACCTCTGCACAGCTGGTTCTGAGAAGTTCCAGTTCTCTGCACAGGTACATATCCACCAGTTATGCTACTGGCACAGACAGCAAAGTTTATAGGTTTTCAGACACTCTGATAATCCAAGTTCTCAGTATCATTTGATGTGCTACTGAGACTGCTATCCTGGGAAAGAACATAAAAAGCGTGGCTATGAGCACTTGCCCAGAAATGCCAGTGTTTCTCTAGGGGGTCATAGCAGATCTGAACCATTAAATGTGTCCTTTCAGAAGCATTAGACTTAAACAGAAGCATCAGATCTCCCTTGTCTACTCGATTAGCATGCGGCACATGGGCTTGCTTCTGCCTCATTCTATTTCTGGCACTCTCAGATACATGGCAAAAGGTCCACAGCCTCTCATGCATTAGGTCATCTTCTGTCACCCTTCCGCAAGAGCAATGTCAGACAAGAGAGGCCTTAAGAGTTTTCTTATGGGCTCTCTAGACTATCAGCTGGTCATGTTTCTTTTATAAACTGGCTATTAGGTTTTGTTGAGAATTATTTCTTTTCTCATTTAAGAAGCCTTTCTCCAATCTCTACAATGTTTTTTATGCTGGCTACAATGCATATTTTTTGAGCATGTTTGGAACAGAATTGAGAATCACATAYCAGGATCTAATCCAGTTCTGCTGTGCAGTACAGAATCCATTACTTCTTTAAACTTTTCTGTCCTTTAAGTGGAAATAATCTTAAACCACAACTGAGTGTGACTAATATAACAGTACTGTAGGGAGACCAAAAAAAGAAAGTGTTCCTTAGTTAGCAGACTTGACCATAGAGGGGAAAAAAAACCTGGAACAAAGGACCAACTGTAAATGCTAACTTTCCACAGGAGCAGGGTACGTTATGTGCAGCTGTAAGAATAAATGACAAATTACAAGAGTGTAGTTTAAGAGAGACATGGAGCTACTGGAGAGAGTCCAGCATARGACTACAAAGATGATCAGAGGGCTGGAGCATCTGCCCTATGAGGAACRGCTGCGAGAGCTGGGCCTCTTCAGCCTGGGGAAGAGAAGACTGAGGGGGGACCTTATCAATGTGTATAAGTACCTGAAGGGAGGGTGTCAAGGGGACGGGGACAAACTCTTTTCAGTTGTCCCATGTGACAGGACAAGAGGCAATGGGCAGAAACTGAAGCACAGGAAGTTTCCCCTGACTGTGAGGGGGAATTTCTTCCCTGTGAGAGTGACGGAGCCCTGGCACAGGTTGCCCAGAGAGGTGGCGGAATTTCCTTCTCTGGAGATCTTCAAAGCCTGCAACCCTGTCTACCATGCTCTAGGTGACCCTGCTTGAGCAGGGGGGTTGGACTAGATGATCTCCAGAGGTCACTTCCAACCTTACTGATTCTATGATTCTATGATCAGAAAAACTCTGGCACATATGCTGTTACTATTTAGCCTAGGAAATTTTTATTCTTAAAGACAAGCTGGCCCACTCTTCAGCTCCCAGCCAATGATGGAGAGTTAGATGGTTGCTGAGATCCGGAGAAGCTGACCCTAACAACTGAACAGTAGCTTTTAGTTACAGGAGTGCAGCTGCCATATGTGCTAGTGGATGTGAGTTCCTTTTTAGCCTCAGATTACCGGCTGAGCTTTCTGATAGCTATAGGGCACTGGCCCCTGGGAAAAATGGGGAGTAGGATTGGAAGCTTAAGAGGTAAAAAGCATGACCTTTCAGGAAGCCACATGTTACCCACTTTGCCCAACTGCAATTCAAAGGACATGTCGAGCAAATAGGTGAGGGGTTGCTCTCCTATTTACCTATGCTACATAGAAGCCTTTCTGCTTCTGTCACACGTTTAGCAAGAAATCCAGTTCTTTTTCTTTTGCTCCTCTTGGCAATGAGTATGAACTGTGATATCGTCATGCTACACCAATGTCTTAGATCTCTCCTCAGCGAGTGCTAGAACTAACTGTTAGTTTTCTTTTGGGCTAAATTGCTTCAGTCTAGCAACTAATTCCACAGGGACCATTTATACATGTTGAATTTATTTTCTATGGTTATGTGGTTGGATCATTTTTCTGTTTGCTGAAATAAAGTATAATTGGACTATTTTTCATAGCAAATGAAGTGTGTCTGTATAGAAAGAGGTTGGCTTATACCAGGTTTTGCCTCACAACTTTTAATAGCTCCAGCAGAGAAAGGGTTTCACATCGCTGTTGGGGTCTTTCCACTCTAATGTTTCTCTGTTTGTTCAATGTCATAGAAGTTGGTCTCTGTTATATCATTATGAGTGAGGAAGTGTAAGTCCTGGTGATTTTTACATTGCGTTTTTGGAAACAAAGTGAACAAACAAAGTCCAGTCCATGTATATGAATTTTCTATATTAAAGAGACATTAGTGACCCAAACCAGTGAGTTGCTAGCCAGAACAGCTAGGTTTATTTTATTTTAACAAAAATTGCAATGTAATGCTTGGGGAATATCCCAACATGGCAGTCCTTTATTGGCACTTCTGAAGTCTATTAATGCCTTATGTAAAGTGGACACTGTGGCAAAGAGAAAATTAATTCATAATGGTCTATGAATAAATTTAGTATAGCCACAGTACTGATTCAGTGTTATCAATGAAACTGTAACCTGACATGCAATGCCTGAGTTTTTTCTTTGCTTATTACACTGCACAGGTCACAGGCACGTTTCAGCAAAAAAGATACATTTAGAACATTGCATTAAAATCAATCAGACTCTTCCTATTTGAGTATCTGCTTTTGTTTGCTTTATGTTTTGCTGGTGACTTTTTGAATTACAGCTAAGGAAGAGCCAGGCACACAGGGAGAGCATCAGGCACTGTCTTTTTTCTTCTATGCCTTTATTCTCAAAAGAGCTACTGAGTAGGGAGGAGAGACACAGCAGGGTAGTAGCAATCAAGTCTGCTTTCCAGCCTATTCCTCTGCTAGGGACCTGGTATGGAACACAGATGTTCATTTCCCATATTGCCTATGTTGCATCATCAGTTTAGGTATTGGTTCTGGTTTATTTTAGTTTTAGTTTATTTTAACAGAAAATGAGACTATCACACTTCATAATCCTATCCCATTCTCCCCATAGTTGCCTCTGTGTGCGTGTGCATGTGTGTTTGTGTGCATGCACTCATGCACATTTATATACTCAATTTATTTAGATAGGCAATTGCCACCTTGTTATAGTATGTTGAGAATCTTCATAAAGTAGATCACTGGTAGGGTTTATCTTAGTTATGCCTCGCATTTAAATTTGGTTTCTTTAACTGTGGTGAGCATGAGTTACAAAGACAACTGCTTTTCTCTCAAGCGCCACAGTTTCTGCAAATCTGCTGTATGAAGTGGTATTGAGCAAACTTTAAGGTCACAAATGTGCAAAAACTCTGAGTGATTGCTTGGCATGAATTTCAGGTCATTACCTTCCTTTCAAAAATAGTCATGTGAGTGATGCTCAGAGCATAAACTCTGTGGCTCACCTGCAAAGAGTTTTGATTCCATAGAATAAATAAAGCTTGATATCAGTGTATTTTAATAATTTGCACAACAGAGTACTTTGGTGAAGACTGAGARAGGAGAGCAATTTATTGCTTACTCGTTTATTTTGATTTATACGAACACTACTTCTAAAGAAAAGATCTAGAGCTCAAAGCAATTTTTCAGTCTATTAGAAATATATGCAGTAACGCAAACAAAATTCAACACAACTTCTTCCAAAATGGTCTGAAGGAAAGCAAAGTCCTATTGACTCTGGCCTGAAAGTGTGATTCTGTGGTGTACAAACACTAGCTCTTATCATAATTGTTTTTGTTACTGTTATGTGCGTAGACCTGGTCCAAAATGAGGGCTTCACTGTGTTTGTATAATGTTCCCACAGAGAAGAGAATATGCCATTTTATAAATTAATTATAAGTAATTGAGTTGTGTTAGATGTGGAAAGATACAGAGAAAAATTACTGCTTTCATACAAGGTAAAGGTAAGTGAGGCAAGACTGTTCAGATAGATAGGAAAAGATATGAGTGAAGGGGAAATACAGCAGAAGTCTATCAAATTGTGAAAGCATGGGAGAAGTTAAAAGATGACAATTAATTGCTCTTTTTTATGAAGAWAGTAGTACAAGGGACCTAATGAAATTATCAGGCAGAAAGTTCAAATAAAAGATAGTGCTTTTTCTCACAACATATTCTGATATTGTGATTTTCTTTTCTTAGGCCATAGTGGAAGCCAAAAGCATCAAAAAGGCATCAGAGAACTTCATTGAAGGTAAGTCTGTCCGTGACAAAAACCCACAATGGTCTAGATACCGTCTCTGGCACTGATTTTTGACTGTCAGAAGCTGGGAGAATGTATCAGAGAAAGTGCATCAGCCCAGTTGCTTATTGGAGTAGTCAAACATGAATACCAAATCTATTTAACTCAGTCTCTATCCCAGCCCACCCAACACACACGCACTGTATCAGATATATATTTGGAGGCACATATATTTCAAGGAAAAGTTGTTGGGCCAAAAAAGCATCAAGGTTCACCCAATGCATGATGAACTTGCCTGAGAGGAACCTACATACGTTCCAGTACCACTATTTTGGTGTAGCCACTGTAAMAGCATAAAGAACAATTGTCAGTGGCCAAGTGATTGGCCATAACTGCATAGCCAAATGGCAGAAGGGAAACAGAGGCACAAGAAAGAAAACGATTTCTTCAAGATCACTTTGTGGGGCAGTGGCAAACAAGAAACAGAACAGATTTCTTCCAATTTCTAGTCTGTTACTTCCCTTTACTTTCTCTATTTCCTGTGCCTCAGTGGAGTCTTGTGCAAGGCAAGAGAGATGGATGTGACAGTTTATCCTGAAGGTCAAGGGATTGGCAGCTGAGGGTCACGATGCCTCCCTGAGAACTTATTGTTGGAAGCTCCTTTGAAACAAAGGTGCTTKAGCCTGTTTGTTGATCACAACAATGACTCTATTGCAAAGTCCTCCCAGTCTTCAGGTTTGAAGCCACAGGAGTTCCTGTAGATCAAAAACAGTAATTTGTATTGCACTCTGCCTCATATCTGATTTATGCTACATTTCCATGTATAGTGTATTGCAGTAATCCAATTGCCAGGTAACTAAAGAATGGATGATAGCAGCAGGATCCTAGCATCTGAAAGAAATAGTTGCAGTTTACCAACAAGGTGCAAATGCACAAAGAAGTAATTTTGGTATAAGAAGATCTAACTGCATCTAAAGATTTTACAGCCTCATCTTCAGTGCTATGTCAGATAAAAAAGATATTGTGCACAACACTGATGAGCTGAGGGATTACAAAAATAAGAGAAAAGCACTACCTTCATAATTTACTTCTGTAACAATAGAGTGAGTATATAACTGGGATACACAGCTCTTTAATCAGGTTAATACTTGAAAATTCCAAGTGCTACTGAAAATTGATTTTTTAAAATTTTTCTCCCTTACTTAAAACAATAAAAGTTGCAATTAACTGTATAAAGAAAAAGCTTAAGGGATATGTAACTTCCGAGAGATGTCATAGCAGAATTAGATTACCTCTTTCCATTAACACTATCTGGTAAAGAGACTTCAGGAACACACATTAGTTAACATTAGAAATCACTTCAAAAATTTATCTAGCCCAAATTTGCTTGTTCCAGCTGATCTGGTTTAGTAATACTTAAACCTGCATAGAATACTTGTTATTGCCGTGCACTTTTTAGTGGAAAACTTAGTAAAGAAATCTTTTAAAAAATTCTTTTACGAGAAAAATAACTTTGTATTCTCAGTAATGGGTAGTCTGATCTTACTTTACATCAGTTTACACTTCACCGACTTTAACAATGTTTCTCCTCATTTTCATCACCCTAAGGTCCTTAATTTTGTATGCATTTATATGAATGCTTAGCTAACCCTGATGTAGAGTAACAGAATCTGGCAAACCAGTCATCTACATTTCTCACAGACAGTTCACTGCTCTTGCATTTTTATTAAAAGCCCCGCAATTTGGGGTGTTAAAGTTCTAGTTTACAGAGTCATGTTATTTCACAAGAAATTCAACTTTCAGTTTTTAGAGAGCAGCTTTGAGTTCTCATGGCTGCTAAGAGACATTTGGAAAGGTTACCCTGAAAGGATAAAACACTAAAAGGCAAATAATAGAAAGATCCCAAGGGATATTACTTTTAAAATCTCATGATTTTTAAGTCAGTTTTATAGGATTAAATTGCAGCAGGGGAGATAGAGGTTAAACATTAAGAACAACTTCTGCTATAAGGATAGTTAAGTAATAGAACACTTTTTGTCTAGGAACCTTATGGATTCTCCACCAGTGGAGATTTTTAAGAAAAAAATGGACAAGTTTCTAACCATGAATGATTAAGCCATTGTTGATTCTGCTTAAGAGGTGGAGTAGCAATGAGACCTTGTGAGGTTATCTCTTGCCTCATTTTCAATAATAAAGATTTCTGTAAATCAAAATGATTTACCATTTTGAACAATAAATGCAAAATTGACTCCTCCAAACCACAGGAAATCACTGTTTATAATAAATTTTGTAGCAATATAGTTTAGAAAAATCTTTATAAAAAGTCAACACTTGAAGAAAAAAGGAATGAGTCCTTAAAAAAAAATTGCTTTTTCCCCCTTCCTTAGGTTATAAGTGTCTTCTATTTAAGGTATGTCTTTAAAGACTGTTGAAGCTATATCTTATCTGCCTAAAGTAATCCCCATGGACAGTTTTTTGTTTCATTTTTTTATTCCCTCTTAAATGCCTTATTTTGTTCTTATCCTACTGTGATTTTATTTCCGGCATGCTCATGTATTTTAAATGTTACTGTATCCTGGCTATACAAATTCTTTTGCACAGTGGCCCAGCTGCCGTTTCAGGCAGTTTTCTTATATGAAAATAAGACAAGGTTACCTTGTTAGCAACTGGAAAAATCAGGTCAATAAATACTTTGGCAGTGACTTTAGAGCTAATTTTCTATGTGTTGACTCTCTTTCARCTGTTAGCAAAGAACAAATGCAGGGCAGAGCAGGTATAATATGTGACCTTGATGTAAGAAAGCCTCAGAAATAACTGGCATTGTGCAAGAGAACAGAAAAGGCTAGAAGAGTCAGGATATTGTTTCCTGCCCTCCAGCATAAAAGCAGAGCACACAACTGAAAACCCTGGAGTGCAGCAGATACTCACTATAGCAGACATCCCACTAACTATGTATTTCTTTTCTATCTAATACAACATGCAGAAAAGCTACAAGAGCAGCATTTTCTTCAGGCTGATAAATCAAGATTTATAAAATGCCAGAAGTGTGTTTGCTTGCATAACCCGTTCTGCACTCATTCTGATTATTAAATGAGGCAAAGCCCTTAAATGTAAAAAAGAGAAAGAAACAAAGATGTTTGTGTAGTCAAAGCCCCTGCTACAATGCATATATATAATGCACAGAAAACTCAAATTAAAGTTTTATCAATTTAGTCTGGTATTTCTTAGCTTAGCCTTGCTTCATGTTGTAGCCTAAATATTACTCTTTGACCTTATGGTCTTCTTAAAGAAAAAAAGTATGTAAGAACTCTAACATCTACCTTCAGCACTGCCAATAGGATTTTACTGTCAGCCTTCAAAATGGACTTTTGTCCTTGGAGCTGTAAACCTCACATTAGCTTTATATTTATTATTTATTTAATTGTGGTGTTTAGCTATTTATGTATTTATTATTATTGTTTATTAGCTGGCAGAAAGTTATTTGCAATTGGTCTAGCATGTCTGAGTCAAACCTGCATTTCTTCCAACCTCTAAAAAGTTGACAGATTTTTAAAATTTACATTGTGTTCTCAGAAGGCAGAAGAAACCATTAACCATGACCCAAGAAGTGATTAGAAGAACCACTAGAGACAGACTGAATCAGCCTGCCGCTGACTCCAAGCACTCCTAGTCACTTCTTTTCTTTTGATGCCTGCTAATACTCCAGTAGATCCTAAGAACTCCTAATACAATGCTGTGCTGCTTGTGCTTTGGGTTCACCACAAGTTTTCGATACAAACCAAAAAGAAAAAGTCAAATTTTTAAATTTCAAAGGCAACATGGTTTGTCTCAGCCTTAAATAAAAGTGAAGTTATCTGACAATCTTAAAAAAAAAAAAAAGAAGAAGAAGAAGAAGAAGAAGTTGCAATGGATTTTTGCTCTTATCCTCTTCCTGGTTTAGCAGTCTCAAACTAGGTCTTGAACAATCCAAAAACCATCTGTCTTGTAATGAGAGTATCATCATACTATTAATTCTATTGCTGTTTCTCAATTCAGGTCAAGAACAGTGCTTCCTGGTACTCCATTCATGAAGAAGTGGAGTCAATTATGGTCACTCCATTAACAAAAAGTGGTAAAATCTCTTACTATTTCCTGCACCCAAAGCAAAGTCCTTAGTATGCACATGTATCTATCCCTCCAGTTCCACTTCATGGAAAAGGAAAAATTAACACGTATTTTGCACCAACCCTAACAGTTTAATGTTTGCTGTTAATAAAGGAACTAGGCTATCTCAGGAACTCTTGTGGGCTTTTTTTTGCTAGAGGGAGAAAAAGTTGCTTAAATCAATAGAACTGCTTTTAGTTTGCAATATCAAAGTTAATGCTGTTCAATGGAAAAGACTGAACCTTTCAGAAATGCCTATCTCAGCGTCTCTCTTCTGTGCTGAAAACTCACATGCTGTCTCTTGAGAATTATAAAAAGTCAGCCTAACTATAAATACAGAAATATGTAACTTTCTTAGCAAGGGTTATAAAAATGAATCAGAGCAATATACCTCTTTCTTCTCCAGCAAATAAGCCAAAAATGCAGCAGGCAGCTTTCTAGTAAAATTGTAATTTGTTAGATACACAAAGGAAGATAAAGAGCTAAAACCTACTGCCAGTTAAGCCTATCTAAATCTGAAGTAACCCTTCTGTCATTCCCAGCCATCTACTTCAGATCTATACTAGTGTAATTGAGAGGAAGTACTTGGCTCAAAAGATAGATTAAGCTATTCCTGTGCCTCCTTCTGATTTGGAGTGAAAATGAAGTTCATAGTGTAAAACCCTCCCTCTCTCTAAAAAGTAAATCTCAAATGGTACCGCTGAAGTCAGTAGATTTACTGTGAACATAGCATAACATAAAATTTCTCTTTTCTGTCTCCAGATATATTTAGCCCAAAATTTCTGCCTATTGACTTTTTGGGTGAGATCTATTTCTTACGTATTTTATTTAGTTTTAATGTAACCTAGAGTTAGC
This sequence comes from Rhea americana, assembly GCF_003343005.1. NCBI lineage: Eukaryota > Metazoa > Chordata > Aves > Rheiformes > Rheidae > Rhea > Rhea americana. The sequence goes on from NW_028186890.1 coordinate 2,653,086, forward strand.
TGACTGACAATAAATCTTCATAACATCCTAATTGTTGATCAGCCATCATGGTCATATATTATTGTATAAGACAAAATTTGCCTTGTATCCAGTTTATTTAAAGACAAGCTGTACTTGTCCTCCACAGTGGAAAGCTTTGGTCTGTGTTATCCTTCAGGATGGACCCAAATATTTGAAGTGAGTGTCCCATGTAATGCTTAGAGCAGGAAGCAGATGTGTGACTGGGGGGAGGTGTCAGGGTGCAGATTAGGTTTGTAACTTGAGTGGAAGAGTCAAGAGCTGAGGGAGAGCTGAAGTAAGGCATCAAGGCAAAAGCAGGACTGAAGTAGAGACTAGAGCGAGGGATAAAGTTTAGGCAGAGCAAAAGCAGGAAGAAGCTTCAAACAGGCATCCTATTGCACCCAGAGCTGGAGGACAAAAGATACTTAGGAGTGTTTATCTCCAAAAGGTTGCATAAGCCCCTGTCAAGCCCCTCTGACAAGACGGTATTGTGGGAGCAGCAATGACTATTGCTCATGGGCATTGCTCATGTCCGTAGAAGTGTCACCCTCATCACCTTGGGTTATTGTGATGATGTCATTGATCAGCTCCAGGCAGAGATGCAWACAAAAGTCCTTTTTTTTTTGGAGTTGTTTATGTGTTGAGGTACTACTGGTGGTCTAAATTCAATCCATCTTTCCACAAAACCCCCAAATTATCTGTAATCTGTGTTTTATATTGCTGTTGGTGTATATGTGCAGGGTCAGGTTAGCTCAAACTAAAGTCCACACCCTGTTTCAGATCAAAAATTATCCGTAGGTGATGGAATAGCATTAACATCTCTTTTGCTGAAGTGATTAATTGATTAATAATGGTAGCTGAGTGCACATAGTGTCAAAATGATTGATTTTACAAGCCCATTAATCATACAGGTATTGTAGCACAGAATTAGGAGCACAGACTTCAGAGCAGTGCCAAATTTAGAGGTCAGCAAGACATTTAGCAACCATAGGAGAAGATGAAGAATCCAAGAGGTGAAAGGAAACAAACATCATTAAACATTGAAAAATGTGAAATGACTTCTAATATTTTTTTTTCTAATTCCTAATTTACCTTCAAGAGCTTCAGCTGGCAGGAGGACTCTGTATTGCATAATAATCCCTTGTCCTTAAATTTTTGTTTATAAGATCCTGTCTGCACATCTTCCCTGCAGCCAAAACAGCTTAATTTGYATCCTATTAGGTATCATACCTTTAAATAATGTAGCTCCACACACAAAGTTTGAAGAATGGCTGGAGGAACTCAAGTACCATCAAAGCAGCTAAAAGTGGTGAGAAAGAAGATCAAGTATTTTATACTAAACCTTTTCTTTGTGTCTGAAGCAAATAGACAATAAAGTGAATTAAATTGAATGGAAGAACAGAGCTACTAAAATTGGAGATGAATCTGTCTAGAAGAGAGTCAAATCTGTATCTATAGGATAGCAAAACACTGTTACCAAATTGTATGACTCAAGATTCTAAAATGTTCACTTAGTTTGTGAAACCTTTTCTGTGTTGCTCCAAAGAAGAAGCTATGATCATGAGTCCCTGTTACAGAAATTTGAGGAGTGCTGATTTCACAAAAATTAAACCTGCAAGAGGTTTTCATCCTAAAGACACATCTGATACGTAGCCAGAAAGAGGATAGTACTGAAAGAACCAGGCAGTGGAAAGTAAACAAGTAAAATTTTGGTCTTACAAGTGCCTTCTTACTCTATTAGGCAATAAGCGCAGAGTTTAGAGTATGGTTGTGTACAGTTGAGGAGGAGTTGGATGTCTTTATTCCAAAGGATAAAAAAGCTCTTAACAGAATAAGGAATAAAGGTTGAAAAGAACACACCACTCCAGAGTTCATACCCTGAGTTTTCTTTGCGTGAAAGTTGAGGGTCAAGGAGCAACTAAATAGGCTTCTTGATTTGCAAATAGAAGAACTTGTATAGTAGATGCAATTGATTAATGCAAAGGAAGAAATGAATAGAATGCTTTGCTTGTACAGAGATGCAAAAGCATTGAATAAAGATATAGAAAAGAAAACATATTTCCGTAATCAACCAAAGAAGAAAATCAAGGCCATATGGCTGATGCCAAACAACCATCTAAAGCAGATGCATCAGCATGTGCCCTTATACCATCAGTGTACGTGTTCAGAATATTCAGTACTCGTTTGAGGAATTACTGGAGACTGCTGTTTGGTCTTGATTTGGCCCATAAGCTGTCTCCCTGGAAGATACAACATTTTTGATGTCTTGAGATTAAAAAGACTTAATGGGATCACATTTTTATCTGGGAGAAAGCCAATATCCAGACATTTCTGGCAGGTCTGAGGTGAGGGACAGCTTTTGGGTTACAGATAAAAAAAAAATGAAAATTAGAGTTAATCAAGGGGGCTGCACAGACAAATCATGATAATTTTGAGACCAACATCAACATAACTGACCTGACAAACAAGATGTCATACTTAACTGAAAACAGCCACATCAGAAGATGCATTTTAGACTTGCAAAACAACAGGTGAGGTTAAAAATCTTCAGAAAGTAATTCAAGCTATTAGCACAGATCGGCTGGGCATTTCCCAGATGAGAGCTCCAGTCCTAGGTGATACGTTGCTTTGATTATGATGCATTACCTATTGGAGCAAACTAATGAAAAAGGATCCTGAAGGTCTACACTGGGACTGAAAAATCTAAAAGAAGGTACAGAAACATTTATGAGTAATAACGCTAAAGACACTGGCTTGGCATTTTACAAGTACCAAAATACAGTAAGTTAAGCAGAAAAGTTACACTGGTCTCACATGAAAAAATTGCCCCTGGAAGTAAAGTAGGCAGAGATTTGTTTGTGTCAACTGGAAAACATTGTAATCATTCTAGATCATTATTCTTACTTCCCCAAGAGATTRCAACTAGGTAATATTGTATATAGGCATTTGTGTAAATCTGTTTCTTGCTAGATGTTGCACATCTGACATTGGAAAGCATTTAGAAGTGTATAAATTCAATAAGTTTTCAGTGAAGTTTCCACCAATGGCCTGGGAATACTGTAAATGGCAATAAAAAGATAGAAGACAGATTCTTGTAGCTATCTACAGAACAGCACCAATGGAACATGGTTTGTCACCCATAGAACTGGGAAGCTTGTAACCTTAAAAACTCATCACAAAAAACTTGGAATCTTTGGAAGTAGATGACTCAGGAGGGACAGGACAAAATAATAGTATGAAGTTAGTATGGAAGCCGGCAAGACGCACGCTAGATACAAAGATGTAGCTCACTAAACCACAGCCACCGGGAGGCTGGCAGGATGTATGGCCTTTGGAAGAGAGGCAGGAAGTGGATATAGAGGTGACAGTTTGGTCTGAAAATTCTTTAATGAGGCAAGAACTACAAAAACAATGGCAGCCAAGGCCCAAAGTTTAACACTATGAAGAAATTTGTTCACTGACTCTTGACAACAGTAATACAAATATCTCAAAGGAGTTTCACAGAGCTAAGCTGCAGCTGAAGGATAACTGGATGTGACCAGCCAGTTTATTCAGTAGATTTTACATAAATATTTGAGTGCTACAGAACTTAAATCTATTAAATGTTAAGTTTTGACTGTGAAAGGAAAATGTGGTTAATCTCTGCCATAGAAGTATAGAGGTGACTGTTCACATGAAAGAGAGGATGTGATAAAGGGCTATATCCCCTGTGGCTTCTCAGTGCCCAGGCCAAAGAGCAAGCTGGGATCTCCCTGACTGTACCATTGCTCATGGCTTGGGCAGTTGGTGTCTGCACTGGAAAAGCGCGTCCTGAATTCATTCAGCTGGCAGAGATCTCCACAGGCTGACTGGCTTGACTGTCAGTCATACGATACTGTTGCCAGGTTAGACTGTGACACTGAAGTGACTGCCTGCAATAGCCCATGTGGACTGTGTGGTGGTTCAAAGTTTTTCTCGCCAGTTCCCCGTACTAGCAGGGCCTGAAACTTGCCCCAGGCATTACAAATTTAGGCATTGATCCACACACAAAGGACCTTGAGCAGAGGCAGGTGGGCACGTATTTCTACAAGTGTGACAGCTCTGAATGTTTGCTTGGATTTCTGAAATAAATCTTGGTTTGGGCTCCTGCTGTGATCAAACTTAGTTTCCAGCAGACAGCAAGTTAATGGAAAAACAGCAAAAATAAAATGAGGATTTTGACAAGGTGTCACCAGAAAGACTTTTCCAAACACCCAGGGAAGCTGTTAAAGCTCTTTCAGTGTAATTCCTGATATGACAGGGACTAAAGCTTAACACTTGGTCATTCATTTTAATTTTAAACCTTCCTGTGTGAACATACTAAAACCGTTCAAGAAAATCTTGATGCAGAAGTCAAAGAAGGAACTGATGCAATTTAATTTGAACACCCAGGCTGTAAAATTAAATATCAGCTCTGAGAGGTGCACTGCATTGTACTGTCCTCTGATGGACACTGTGGATGTCACAGGAACAGGCCATAATAAAGAAGTCATGGCAATGACTGGCTAGTAGAATTTTCTTTTACAAAGCACAGAACGTGTTTTAAATACCCACCCTATCCTTCCAAATAATTGGAGATGGAGTTGTTTTGTTGAAAACATAAATTGGTATTGTAAACATTATTTTAATAAACTAGTACACACTTCACAAAGTGCTTTAGGTTGCTCAACTGAACTGCCTTACAGCACATCAGGCACTTAAGAACATAAATCCAATTTCCTAATCACCACTTTTCATATATTCTGGTTTATTGTGAAGTTTAGCTAGAACTAGAGAGACCTAAACATTTCAATGGATAGCATTACCACAGCTGTTCTGTGAAATACACATATATCATCTGTTGCATCAGGGCATAAGCTTTAATTGTGTAATTACCCTTTGTCATAGAACAGGATTTATTTTTGCACAGCAGTTCCCATCTGATGATAATGCCAGTTGCAGGGGGACTTGTCCTATGCTTAATGCAGTGAAATGATTCCTTTCTCACTGTCATCCTTGAGAGAGTGATGTAAGAGCCATAGGGTTCCTCCTTTGCCAGGAACTTGGGAAACAAGCTGTCGTTTTGTCTTTTCATCCTAGCACATGGAGGCTGGACTTCTGCTCTCTTCCTTTTGCTGACACTAATGCTTCTTGGTGGCAATGGCAAGCAGAACAGTTAAGTAGTGGGAGAAGACACAGGTGCTATTATGCTTCAGCTTATGGAGATTTAGGAGTGTTGAAGAAATTCTACAAGAGATGTATCAATATAAATGAACACACTGAACAAGAGTACAGCTGAAGATGAAAAGATGATTTAGACGTTAGAGGCCAATAAGATTTGACCTTTCTACCAACAGTGCCAAAAAGGTCAACTTTTGTTTCAGTAGTAGGAAGTTTTGTGATATGACTACCTGTTCAACAAGAACAGAACTATGAATATATTCTTTCATATTTCCAGTTCTTCTCACACCTGATGGAACAACTTCTAGATAGAAATCATCTTTCACTCAGCAGGGCTAGAGATTAAAAAAGGAGTAAGAAGGAGGCAATTCTGCTAAGACTGTTGACATAAGTTAAATATTTATTAGTTCTAGAGAAATCTAATAAAAAATAAAAGGTTCAGTAGTCTTCTAGGACATGATCACCTGTCCTCAACTGAGACTAATGTTGAAAGCATACAGAAGATTCCCCATTAGAGTTCAGTGACCCAACTGAATATTAAAATGACACAGAACTAATGCAGTATTTGAGAGTCATTGAGTCTTGCTCCTCTGGAATATTATGCATAATGAACCATCCTAAAGTGAAGAAAGGATTAATGTTTTACAATAAAGTAATTGTAAAATGATATAAAATCAAAAAGACAATTATGAAAGTCATCAGCAATTCTGATCTAAGTTATTTTTTGTGTGAAGGTCATTGTAGTGCTAAGGTTCTGATTTTTTTTTTTATCATCCTTGGCATGATGGGAAAAAAAAACAAACAAAAGTGAGACTCACCTTTTATTCCAAGATAYGCCTGAGTGCTTCAAAGAGCTGATTTCCCACAAACTGGATTTTATGGAATTGTGAGTCATGATATTCATATAGTCTCATCAAAATAAGCTTTAATCTCAGCCAAATCCCTTTCATTTGAGATTTTTTGCATGCATCCAATCAGTGGTGTGATAACACTGTTACAATAGGTAGAAGATTCTAATGCATGTTCTTCTAACATCTATTTACTGTAGAAAATAGTGAATATGGTTTGGAAATTTAGAAACTTTTATATTCATTGACTCATTCTTTTTTTATTCTTTTTAGTTTCTGTTTTTCAAAAAACACAGGAGGCTATACATATACTCTACACTTCTGGATTTTATAACAGGTAGTTCAGAAACACAGAATTATGATGCTGTGGACCAGGCTTTCAGGCACAATGACCACATTCTCCATCCTGTCAGGGAAGCTGAGGAAAAGTCCGCAAAGGCAAGCTTGTTAAGTGAGATGCCCAGAAGGGCCTGGTTTCCATAGTGTCCCATGGAAACTGAGATATTTATTAGGCCACAGAGGCTAATCTGTTTTGTCTACGTAGTATACACACTCAGTTCATGTGCCTCTTCAGATCTAAGGTGGATTATTGCATGCCATTTAAATAATTTATTCATAAAAGCAATGATGTCCAAAATGAATAAGCRTGAAGTCATATGTATTTACTGTAGAAATTACATCTGAATTGACTCAAGATTTTACTAATCTGCTCAAAGTGTTTATTGGGCATGGATCCAGCCTTGGCAATTCCATTCAGCAGTGCTGTTTTGACTCCAGCTTGAAACATTAAGAGTCTTTATGTAGCATTATCATTGATCTCTCTCTGGATGTATCTCTAAACTCTATCACTGAATGTGCATCATAGCATCTGAGAGGTGCTTACTCTCTGCAACCCTGCTCAGCTCACTGAATCGAAGCTGCTGCTGGGGCACATTCAGTTTTGTTCAAGACTAGACTGCCAAAGCTGGGAATCACAAGTTCGGCCTCGGTCTGGAATGCAGCTTGTTCTGATTCAGTTTGTGAGACAGACATATGCAGAGCATAAATAAAAGTCCTAAGAGAAATGTAGGTAGAGCATAAGTATAACACACACTGAAATTTTTCATGCAGGGTCCTCCTTAAATTTGGTGTGGATATTGACATCCTTTTTGATCTTTTAAGGCTTTTTCTTAAGCAGTTTTAGATTAATTGGCTCAATTCCTATTCTCACATGATTCCAGTTGATCATTCATATATATTTATATAGCAGGTTGGAAGACATAATTTTCATTTTGTAGAGAATTCCAACACTTCATTTTTTTTAATTTAGCATCAAAGCCAAAAGCCAGATTTCACAAATGTTTGTAAAAAATTTAAAGCCATTCAATCATATCACTTCCAATACATTGTTGAACCATTTCAATAGAAAATATTAAGCACAATAAGTAATTTAACATACTATATTACAAAATTAAGATTAACATTTTAATATAACTACAAAGTCAAAAGCAATGTTCCAAACCATGAGGTTAAAACTAAGCCATGCACATTCCTGACATAAGTTTTTAAAAACAATTTAATCATATAAAAACAAAATTAAATCTGAGGACAATATCTATTTTCCCATTTTAAAAAGTCAAAATAAATTTATTTCTAAAAAATATTTTGAATTTTATAAGATTGCATTTCCAAAGAGTATCGGCTTCAGTTTTTTAAATCTGTTCTGTTTCTGCGATTTGACACAAATGTACTCCTGAAAAAGCAGGACCCTTCAGAATTTGGAAAAGTTTCTCTAACAGTTAAAATATTCTTCTTGCTGCCAGCTGATCATACTGAGCCAAAGTGTGGGTATACAAAACAAGGATGGATAAAGTCCAGTACTACTTAGGAGACCCTTGGCTTATATACCAGGTGATGCCCCAGGTTTGGGTTACATATTAGGGATGTATTTCCTCACATAGGCTCACAAGACTGGGATAGCTAGGATTAGGCCTCAAGTATATGGAAGGGGAAGAGGAGTGTTATATATAACCTATGTGTGCACTCACACAGATTTTCAGCTGCTTTATTATCTATTTGGATTTAGAGGTACTGAAGATTAGTTATAATAGTGTGCAGAGGGTAGAAATACATGAGCTGCCAACACCACGATGGAATGTGAAGGGAAAAGGGCAAGAGGGAAAAATCTCCTCTACTTCACTCTTCCTTATAAGTCTATACCTGCAAGATAAAATAGTGAATTAGGAAGTGTTGCACTGTGGACTTCATGCATCTAGCACTGTCAGGTCTCTTTTGGGGCTAAATCTTGTGGGGTCATTTTTCTTTCCATGGGAAATGCAGTAGGGAAACCAGTAGACTGATTTCTTTCAACTTATATTTGTGTTTTAACCTCTCCCTCTAAGACAGTAACATATACTTTTTTCTTTACCAAAGGCTGAAGATTTCATCTCTATTCACCTCCCACCACCACCTCTAGCCAAAATCAGATTACATTAAAAGATAAGAAAACTGCAAACAAAATACTTCCTTTAAAAAGTTTAATTARGTTGAAAAATAATTTTTGCAGAGTAAATCTCTTGAAAAAGTCTTTGGCTAGCAATCTCCCGTGTGGCAGCTGTATCGTACAGGCTTTGTTCTGTCCAGAAAGCATACATTTTTTTCCTGACATAGGTACAATGAGATCTGTGTGTTCTCTTACAGGCAGCTGCTCAGCACCCATATTAAAAAGCCAGGTAGAAGCTACCTGTTACATATGGCACACCTCTCCAGCCCTCTCGCCATTTACTCCTGTACACATAGCTGTGTGCATACGTACAAACAGTATAATAAGAAGAAATGCATTGCTTTTTCAACCACAGATAATTGTTTGGTCTTGTCACAAGAGGCTGTAACTCAAGGTAAACAACAGTTCTACTGACTATTCAATTTATCCTATACCATGTCAGTAAAAATAACAAATATACTTTTGCTACAAATAATAGAGGTTATCCTTCTAGATTTTCATAACTTCAGCAATGCTGCCAGAAATATGTAAGGCAAAGTGCCCTGTTATACCAGTATTTCATGTGTCACGTTGACACCCTCTGCAGCTTTTTCTTTAGGCTTCAGTGATTTCAGTGAAGATGGTAGAAGAGGCATTAACTAGCTTAAGTAGAGCACCTCACTGCCAGTTCTCATTCTGGACAAGGTTGTTTAGAGACGGCCTGAATCTCTGTCTCTATGACATTACATGCACAATGGCCAACCCTGATCTCTGGCCACTGTGAGTGCTGCAGCAAGGAAAATGATTCATATTTGATTTTGAAAAAGTTAATTTGGAACTGCTTTTAATTAGCAACTAATCCCAGGTCTCTGGAGCACAGGGGCTCAGGTGTAACAAACAGGTTCCAGTTATGTTAGAATAAGTGAGAAATGGGATTTTCACACTGGCACCTTCCTCACTTCTTTGCTGAACCATAATAGTAGCATGACCAAGGCACAATGTCTTTATGTACTTACGTTGCTAATATCGTAGAATATTGTATCACATCTCCTTAGCAATGGAGGCAACTGAAAGCACATCATATTTGCCCTCTGCTCACTAAAATGGCTTACTATAAAATACTGAATGGAGTTCAAGGTCACAGCTTCCCTTATAAGCATTCAGTTGTCTGGGCCTGGAATGTCTTAAGTTTGAGCAAGAATGAAAGCCTGGACCTTGAACACTTTGTAGTGAGGCAAAAGCTTGTATGTGCAGAAAAAATGTTATCTTGGAAATCAGGCAAAAGCTGCTGGTGAGCTTTCCCAGGAACACAGGACCACCACAAGCCTTGCTTTTCTCCAACTCAAATGCAAGGTTTAGTTCTTTGACTGATCTTTTCTAAAGTGTGTATCTTCTTTAACACATACATTAATGAAAAGTAATGAACTGTTCAAAATAAGATGTTGCAGAATTCCTTCCACAGCAGGAGAGTAAGGGGACAAGCTACACATGGCAAAGGGCAATCTGTAACTCTGAATTCATTACAGCAACTGGTTAGAACAGAATTACTGCTACCAGAGACCCACTTCTAGGGCAGCTGAATTGCATGAACCTCCCATGACATCTTCTGCAAGGAGAGGGTACTCTTGGGTTGGACAGCAACAGGAGACTGAAGGACAAACTAAGTGTGACAAAAGTGCTTCAGACAGCAAAGTAATGAATCAGTGAACTGTTAATTACAAAGGTAAATTGTCAACACAGCACACCTGCATGCTCTGCAACTACATTCAGCAGCACCAAGTGTTTGCTCTACGCTTAAAAGCAGAAGCTCTTCTGACAACATAAATTCCATAAAATTTCTTTTTTTTCCCCAGGTGATTAGATTGCAGTAATTTATTCTAATTTTATTACAATATTTTTCCTCAGAGATCCTAAAAGGTTTTTACTGTTTCTCATAAAACACTCATAATAATCAATATCGATCCCACTATGTCCCATTATTGGTTAGATTTATTTTCTTGTTTTGCATGGGAGTTAGGTATTAATATCATTTAGAAGAAATGAGATAGAGTGCTCTGCTTAAAAATGTTCATGTTAATAAATAATTAGCTTTTCCTCTCATTTTCAGATAATTCAGAAGTGTTTATACTGAATTAGATTTTGATATTTAGTACATTTTCTTTCTTCTGACTTCTGGGATAACAGGGCCTTTCATTTGAGAACATACATATAGCTCTAAACAAAGCTTCTTCTAATCTCAATGGGATTTTAGCTGAGGAGAGAATTAACCCTTTTAGAAATCTGGGGAAATACACTGCTCATTTCTTAAATACATCAGCAGCAAGAGGAGGACTAGGGAAAATGTGGGCCCGCTACTGAATGGGGTGGAGACTCTGGTGACAAGGGATACAGAGAAGGCAGAATTACTGAATGCCTCCTTTGCTTCAGTCTTCACTGCTAAGGGCAGCCCTCAAGAATCCCAGAGCTTGGAGACAAGGGAGAAAGTCTGGAGAAGGGAAGACTTTCCTTGGGTTGAGGAGGAAAGGATTAGAGACCTTCTGGGCAGGCTAGACATCCACAAATCCATGGGCCCAGATGGGATGCACCCACGAATACTGAGTGAGCTGTCGGATGTTGTTGCCAGGCCACTCTCCATCCTCTTTGAAAGGTCCTGGAGAACTGGAGAGGTGCCTGAGGACTGGAAGAAAGCCAATGTCACTCCAGTCTTCAAAAAGGAACCAGGAGGACCCAGGCAATTCTAGGCCGGTCAGCCACACCTCCATCCCTGGAAAGGGGATGGAACAGCTCATTCAGCAAAGGGAAATGCTGCTTAACCAATCTGATAGCCTTCTATGGTGGAGTGACTGGCTGGGTAGATGACGGCAGAGCAGTGGACATTGTGTACCTTGACTTCAGCAAGGATTTTGACACTACATAACATCCTCCTAGAGAAGCTCAGCAAGTGTGGGTTAGACGAGTGGACAGTGAGGTGGATTGAGAACTGGCTGAAAGGCAGAGCTCAGAGRGTYRTCATCAGTGGCGTGGAGTCTAGTTGGAGGCCTGTGGCTAGTGGCGTCCCCCAGGGCTCAGTATGGGGTCCCGTCCTGTTCAACTTCTTCATCAATGACCTGGATGAGGGGACAGAGTGCCTCCTGAGCAAGTTTGCTGATGATACCAAGCTGGGAGGAGTGGCTGACACACCCGAGGGCTGTGCTGCCATTCAGAGAGACCTGGACAGGCTGGAGAGCTGGGCAGAGAGGAACCTCATGAGGTTCAATAAGGGCAAGTGCAGGGTCCTGCACCTAGGGAAAACTAACCCTAGGCACCAGTACAAGGTGGGGGCTGACCTTCTGGAGAGCAGCTCTGCAGAGAAGGACCTGGGAGTGCTGGTGGATGACAAGCTGACCATGGGCCAGCAATGTGCCCTTGTGGCCAGGAAGGCCAATGGTCTCCTGGGGTGTATTAGGAAGAGTGTTGCCAGCAGGTCGAGGGAGGTGATCCTGCCCCTGGTGAGGCCTCATCTGGAGTCCTCAGGGATGAGGCTCCCCAGTCCAAGAGAGAYGTGGAGCTCCTGGAGAGAGTCCAGCATAGGGTTACAAAGATGATCAGAGGGCTGGAGCACCTGCCCTATGAGGGACGGCTGCGAGAGCTGGGCCTCTTCAGCCTGGGGAAGGGAAGATTGAGGGGGGATCTTATCAATGTGTATAAGCACCTGAAGGGAGGGTGTCAAGGGGATGAGGACAAACTCTTTTCAGTTGTCCCATGTGACAAGACAAGAGGCATTGGGCAGAAATTGAAGCACAGGAAGTTCCGCCTGAAGGTGAGGGGGAATTTCTTCCCTGTGAGAGTGGTGGAGCCCTGGCACAGGTTGCCCAGAGAGGTGGTGGAGTCTCCTTCTCTGGAGATCTTCAAGGCCCGCCTGGATGCAACCCAGTCTAACATGCTGTAGGTGACCCTGCTGAGCAGGGAGGTTGGTCCCTTCCAACCTTACTTATTCTATGATATCCAATGTGTTATCAGGTGTCAATCTAAATCAGTTAACTAATTCAGGCAATATATCCTTGACCAAAACTATTTTCTTTGTGACAAGTCTTATGTATTCCATCCAATACAATTAGGAAACTTGTTTTTCTTTGCTGAGACTAAATGTTTGTTAACTCAGTTCTGTCGCATAGCTCCCACAAACATCTCTTAACTGTCTCAGATGGTCTCTGTTGTAGTTTGCACGAGCACATATGGAATACAATCTCTTCCAGAGCATCCTCCATGCTTTTCTGTCCTTTGCATTGCACATATATATTTTATATATCAGAAATGTRATGGCAAATAAGAGAGAAGCACTTTTCAGTAACAGTTCGGCTTTTTACTTTCCATGCATTCTAGGGCAACTAATTTTCCCATAAAGCAGATTTTTTTTAAACGAGGACAGAATTAAGGGAAATGTAATGTCCTCTCCTCTGCAACTGCTGGTGTGATCTATATTTACTGCAATGATGTCAGAAAAAAATCAAACTGAAAAAAACAGGGATTTATTTCTCTGTCTTGGTAGAACTAATGTGTGCTTCAGTATGACTTGTCTTTACATTTTTTTTTTAACTAGATACTAGCACAAAATAAACTTGCTTCCATATTGGGAATTGGCAGAGAGGCCAGGCCAAAATCCAGAGTTTCTATTTACAACTTCATTTTATAAGTGAACTGAAAGGCATCTCCAAAAAACAACAGATAATCATGATCTCAGATTTGTATAGTGCCTTCATATGGATTCCCAAAGCACTTTCAAACCATATGCCCAGAAGTTACTTCACCAAGTATTAGAAAACAGCCATTTCAGATGTGTTGTATGGACAATAATAAACAACAGCAGTAGATATCAAGTTAAGACAAGGTTCTAAGCATAATACTAAGTCCTTTTACACTGCCTAGCACAATGGGGTCTAGATCCGAGATGAGGATCCTAAGGTAATCTTGTAGAAATAATAAATAGCAACAATGTTAGAACATCCTTATTTAGAATTATAAGAAGAGTAAATAGATGTCTAAGAGCTTTTTCTTCAAGGATACACTTGTAGATTTTACAATAATTCCATTTTAATCCCATATCTGAGCATATAGTAAAGATATTGTGCAATAGAAGCATGCTTATGGTCGTGAAACACTCCTGACTAAAATCTAAATGATAATGAAGCATCAAGGCACTTGGAAACATGTTCTCCTAGAACATTTTCAATCTAAGCAGCAATCTTGTCCTACTTCATGGAGAACTGTCAAGTACATGTTGCCCATATTCCTGGTTGCTTCAGCATGAGAGACAAGGATCTGAGTTATCACAAGGGCTACATAATAATTAAGGAGAAGTGAAATCAGAATCTTTTCAGTCTGTTCATATTCTGAACTTCAAAGGAGCAGAAGGACCCAATCCAAAATTTTTTCAATATGGTAGAAATGTGTCCACTCAGTTCACTGAGGCTTAGATAATGTCTAAAGTAGGTAGGAGTAGCCTGTATTTATCCCAAGATTACAGTTTGCCTTGCAACTGCAAATTACTTTCTCAAAGTAGATTTCCAAACACAAATGAGCATCAGATGCTGAATTACTGTGGAATTCCTACATAAATTCTCACATGTCCTGTGGGAAAGCATGACAGAAGAAGTAGTATAAGGGAATCATGATAATTCAACATACATTATGTTCTTGGCACCAGCTTTGCTGTGGGTTCTTTGAGTATTCTTTCCAGGGAAGAGAGTAGAATAGAGGCTAAATTTGCAGTTCTCTATAGATGGTCTTTAATACAAAATGTCTCTGAACTGTTTAAATCACCACTTCACCCTATTCTCACKTTAGCTGTGTGAATCAAAATTGTTATCCTTCCCTTGTGATTCACTACAAAGTCAGTAGAAAGTATACAGAAAACTACCAACACAAAACTCCAATATTTCAGCAAACAAGAGGACATTGTACATATTCTAAGGTTCCATTTAACAGTTTATAAATGAAGAGTTAGTGAGGTACATTAATCAAATCGTTATTCAATTGTTATGAAGCTCAACAGATCAAACCACTGCTTAGAACCATGGTTTAAAATAAGCTGTTATATTTCTTACTGAGGGACTTTATCTGCAACCCTGTTCCTGTCTATAACCTGCTTAGAGTAACTATTAATAATATATTAATCCTTAATGAATTATGTATAAATGGACTTCTAACTCAGAGTTTGACCTCCTACTTAAAATACTATTCTGTACAGTCCACTAATACTAATCAGCCAAATAATTAAGTTAGCCACCTAGCTAATCTAGCCAGCTAATTTCTGATGTGACAGTATCTCAGGCAGAAGAATGGTACCAATTTGCAGTAAATTTATCTTCTGGTTATCCAGTAGGCTGTGAATCTACAATATAATTACTTGTATTTTTGATGCTAAGCTCATTATAGTAAGTATTATCACTTCATCTATGTTCTGTAGCATTCTAACCACCCTGTTGATGTGCAATAAATAATACTGGCAAGAGCACACCTCTTGGTACTGCTACAGGCCCTAATTCACAGTATACTTTTTACCAGGCTCGCAGTGTACTTTCTGACAGGCTTATATGGCCATTATCATRGCTTTCAGCTATGTAGGTCATCACATAATTCCCAGTAGCATTAGTACATTTGAACTATTCATACATCATCCTTTAGAATTATCTATCAGTCACATTGGAGCTAAAAAAGATTGTCCAGCAATAAAAAAAGAGAAAATATCCACCAAAAGAATGTCAGTAAGCAATAGACATAAACCTTCATTCATGCTTCTCAGAGAAAGTGTTCTCTGCCAGTAATCACCCTGCAGGGGGAACAGGACATTCAGCAATTGGTCTAATATAGTAATGTCTAAAATGTATGATTTTCTATCTTTCTTTTGTGGCAGTTTGCTTTCTACCGGAACTGATACTTTCTAAGATGTGTGTTTTAGTTTAACGCTATAGTAGTGGTCAAATAAGCAGGGAATGTGCTGATGGCAGCTCATTGTAAACGCTAATGAAGTCCCCAGTGGGTCTGATGTTTTGCTCCRTCTACTACAACCTGCAGTTCTACGAGTTAGTAATGGGACAAAACTCAGTTACGAAGTCTATCTCCTGTTCCAACACTGGCAGTTTATTTTTTTTTTTTTCTAGTTTGGGGCTTTTAAGTGCATAAGTTACTATGATTATTTTTTTTCTTTGGAACACCACCATAGCACCAATTGACACAAAGGGACATTTACTAGATAAAAAAGTCAGTCCTTTTGCTAAGGTGCCTATGTATGAAGTTAGAGCTTTCAGTACAGATATCTTTCCTGGTCTAATCACTCGGTTGATCTAATAATTCTTTGTGTTAAATTAGCTGTTGAGTCAGACCTTTTTGATGGAGAAGATTTTATTTCTAATTTAATCCCAATTTCTGTTGATATTTTTACTGTATCCACATAATCACCAAATCACTATCCCTAGTGAAATCAGGTCCCATGTCTGTTCAAAGACATTTCCTATGTGAATGTTTGTCTTTTGTAGTTTTTTGGCCAAGTGAGTTAAGTTTTATGGTGTCATTCTTCCTCTTTGACAGGCTGTTTGAAACTCATGACAAATGGCAGGCAATKGCACAAGAAAAGCACAAAACCTGGGAGAAATACTTGGATGATCATTTATTTTTAAATTCATGATGCTTTCGGAATGCATGAACATTTTTACTAGTGAAACACAATTTATCTGAATAGTGAAGGGTATAACAAATAATCTGACCCAATGAATAGCAGCTGAGTAAGCTTGTCACATTTATCTTAGATAATATTTGTGATTCCGTTTTACTGTTATTCATTCTGCTGTAATAATATGTCTAGGCACTATGAAGACATCAAATCAAACAATGTATTATCCTTCCTTCTTGACAATGCAAATTTTGCCCCAGAGGTGGTGAGAACTCCCACAGCTTTTGCAAGCTGACAAGTGTTTGACCCATGTGGGTGAACTGGAACACAAGGCTGGAAGAATTGTTCCTTCTTGCTTTTGTGTTAATAGAGAGGTGAGGCTCTGACTCTTACATGCCAGGGAGACATTAGTTCTTCACTCTCTTGAGGTTTACATATGGAATTTGATTAGGCAGTTGTCATCTAAGGAATCTCTATTAAAAGGATTTAAAGAATATAAATATAAAAATCTGTTGGGGGGATGTGTGGGCAGGGGAATGCTCAATATTTACAGTGGAGATTGCTTGCTCCTTTTAACTTCTATAGGATAATATATAAATGAGTCCCTGAATATAGATGAACATGCAAGGGGACCCAGGACTAATACCTATAGCTGCTTGGCTCAAACACTAATAGTTTCTCTATGCCATTGCGTGTTAGGGCCCTAAAATCTCTATCCATCAGTTATAGTCAACAGAAAGCACGAGTTTATGAATACCTGCATGGAGATAATCTTACAGGCTTTGAGCCAATAACATATCAAATTCATAACCATATGTGAGGAAGCCAGCAAGAAACTTATTAGTAGGAGCATAGGCATAGCTGCATGACTGGTTAGCATGTAGTCTCATAAGTAAATACTAGATAAGGCATTTGGTGAACAGTCTGTCCAAGCAGAGAACAAAGATTGCCCCAGTACCTCCAGAGCCTCTTCCAGACAAAAAAGCCGTGAGTCAGCTACGTGGAGCTGTCAAAGACCTCTTTGAAGCAAGAAGATTTCACAGGAACTCCTGCTCAGGAGATTGGTGACTCATATGCTTGGGTTCCAACAGCATAGAATATGCAGATTCACATTTCATATTTACTTAATTCAGATATGGAACTTGTATTTATATCTTCCAGAGTGGCATATATTTTGCCTAGCTTTAGGTATGCACACCATAGACGTTTGTATGTGAGCTTGGCACTTTAAGCTATAATTATCATCTGCAAAAACAAGAAATCAGTGAAAATAAGCACTCCTAGGACATGACTTATCCCAAAATGGGTCATATAAGTCATTCTCTACAAGTGCCTATTTCTGTCCACTAACTACAAAAGAGTTGAGACAACTATTTCAGTAAGCTGTGTTATGTAGATGAATAATGAGCCTTTTTTCCAAATATTTTAAATGTTTCATATAAATTAGCACAGATTTGGTACAGTAAGTCATATACCTGAAATCATATGTGAGTGTATACRAAGTTAAGATAAGATAAAAAGAGGGAAGCAACTTATATATCATGGGTGCCAACATTTCATCTGAGGTCTGGAATGCAGATGGAGCTAACTCTGCTCCAAGTATCGGAGAGTAGATAAAACATAGAATTGTGGAATACTTTATATTAGAAGGTCCTCTGGCAGTCCTCTGATTTAAACTATCACTTAGAGCAGAGCTAATTTAGATCAAGTTGTTCAGGGCCTTGCCAAGATATTTCATGGCCTTGCCAACACAAGCTCTGAATCAAAGGTAAACAATGTAGTGAAAAATATTACATGAAACCAAAGGGCAGATATAGGTAAATAAGGCTATAAGAAACTAATAGATTTGCTCAAACAACAGGACTTGGTAGCAATGACAGATTTTAACTACCCATCTGTTTGAAAGAGAGATTGTAGGACATGARCTGTCCTGAAAGCATATTTTCTTTGACTGGATTCTAGACAACAGGGAAGTTGTAAGAATACAAAGATGCAAAGCAATATGAACGAGACTGGTTCATGAAATAAAATTTACCAATCCTGGGAATGTCCTGAAAAAAGAGGAGAGCAAAAAATAAAACAACAGTCTTTAAGAAGAAAACTTCAACAAACTCAGGAAAATGTTAAGCAGGATGTCAATGAAGGCACATTTAGGGAAAAAGAGAAATAAGAACTGGCAGTTCCCCTGAGAAATAGCACTAAGTAAACTAAATTTATCTTCATGTAAAATAACAATAGCAGGTGCAGTAAGAGTCCAATATGACAAAAATCAAAAGTTCCTAAATATGCAAGAAGGAAGTACATAGAAGTGAAATTAGGTTAGATAACTAGGAATGAGTACAAAAGACTCTCATAAGCTTCTTAAAAATGTGGAAATCTGGATCCCTGGCATTAATTAATTGACTGTTCTTGGTGGGCCTGACTCTAAAAAACTGTCAAATAGTTTCAAATCATTTTGATGCAGACTGTTTTTTCCCCAAAAATGAATTTACTTCAGAATATAACTCTAGTCTTCTGACCTGTTTAGCATTTTCAGAGACTTTCAAACACCCCTTACCCTGTAGTGATTTGTGAGATGAACTCTATTGTCTTGTCTCTAAGTAGAAACAGAAATTTGAAAGGAAACATGACCAACTATCTCTAGAAACTGAATAAAGGATTGTAGATTCTGTTTTTGCAGTTAATATGGGAGACTACTAAATTCTACTAATGACCCTCTAATAGACAGGAAAAAAAAACATATACAGCTTTTATTGAACAAATGATTCCATAGGAATACAAGAAATTATATCTCAGAGATGTTAGCTGGTTTGTTATTCTTTACTACTTCTCTCCAGAGCCTAAGGACTAAGCTGTGACAAGTAAAGTTACCAGCATAAAATGAAGTATTTTTACCTCTGTTTTTTCTATTCTTTATTTGAACATGGAATGAAGTAAAAAGATGTAACAATGAGCTTCAGAGAATTAAATTACAAAAAAGCAATTATAAAATCATAGATCTCCATTTTGGTGTGAGTTATATATGAACCTTTTTTTCATGTCATTTTTTCTACATAAGTGAGTCATATCACTGAAGAAAGGGGAAGGCAAAACAAAATGAAAATACAACAATAAGGCAAGGTCTTTTTCTGTCTTCCACCAGAGAAACATTCTGTGTTCTTCTAATGCTTAGCAGTTTTTACCATTCCCACAGACTGGAACTGTTGTGGGTTAAACAAAATGTTAAACAGAGGAACTGATTTTTTTAAAAAAGGTAATGAGAGCCTTTTGCTTGGTAGATGACTTGTTTTAATCAGACCTATGGTATCTCTGCCCAGAGTGGTCACCATCTGACAGCTTTATAGATGAACACCAATGAATAGTGGCACCAATTCCAAACAAGTTGGGGATACGACCATGCCACAAATTTAGTTTAATGCATCTGTCATTCCCTGGCTTCCTATATATGGACTATAGCAAAAACTCTGTGCCTAAATTGGGGTTGGAAATGAAATGCTTTCTCACGTGAGTTGTAATTCTCCTTTAGGATGACTGAGAGAAATACAAGGAAAACAGTTTGGTCTTGACTTAACTGAATAAATACAGATTGATGGTTTTTAATGGCCTTCCAGGCTGTACAAAGCAACGTGAATTKTTCTGTGGTAGTACATGAAAAATTCCATAAAACAGTGGGCAGGAGCTGTTTTTGCTTTTCATGAAGAGCATGAAGAGAGTTATCTCAGCAGAGATGTACTCTACRTTGGAACAAAATAATCCCATCTGTCTACATTTTACAAACCATTTTTCCCCATCTATTCCAAAAGAATTTTATGTTTGTATTTTCTAAGTGTCCAAATTTTTATTAGACTCCTTATGGTCAACCTGGCAAATTGATAGTTGTGTAAAATCCACATGGTAGTAGTCAGGTAAAACCCTCAACAGAAAAAATTATTTAAAAATGTTTTAAAAATCACTGCTTTGACTGTTTTTATTATTTACAGAGGGACAAACTACAACTAAGTTACTCTACCCTCTTATTTAATCCTCTGACAAAATTGAATTCAGGGTGAAAGTACTGTTTGGTAGGTTAGATCAACTCAGATGAAATTGCCTCACTGCAATACCTACATCTTCTATTAGAACAAGTATCTGCTGCCTGGGAAGCAGAAGTGCATGTGGACATAAACTACAGCAGAGATCACAAACTATTCCCAGTCTAGTATTTGGAAAATCTCTCTGATTCTTTCCTTGATCAACAGTCCTGCCCATGTGAGTGCTGTGGCTGCGTGCAGAAGACACACATGTAAGAAAGGTGCAAGTTTGGCAGTGAGCAGTTTTCTAACATCTGTCATTTCAGAACCAGTACAATAGCCAAAGAATAGCCAAGTATAATACTTTGAGCTTAGGAAAAAAAYTCAAATGAAGTAATGTGGCTAAGTGTATGATGCTATACTGACCATAAAATTTTGGAAGGTTATAAAGCAAATACGGAAGGAAAAATAATTAATATCCTGAAATGAAAATGGAATAAAATGCGCCACTGAYTTACTAAAGCTAGTTCACTTCAAACTATTTACGCAGCTCTTGTTAATATGACCTCTACTTTTGATCACTGCAATCTTGTCATAGCCTTYGAAAGAGTACATTCACCACTATTTAAGAAAAACAAAGCAAAGGCTTTGTGGTTACAGAGAAGAGATACTAGTACTTAGTTCCCATTCAAATAAATCTGCTCAATTCTTCTTACATATTATGTACTGTCATCATGTTTCCTCTGCACTCTTCTTTTTAATCTGCTTTGCTTGTAGGTTTTCATCTGGGTTTAAAATAGGTAACAGACATAGCAATGATCAGTAAATGCTGAATTATAATGACTTATTCTCTACTTGTTAGATTAATTGATGAAAAGACTGCTTATACAGTGAAGGGATGAGTACAATATATGGTAAATAGACCATTTGAATAGTAAAGGCAATACATTGCTGGTCAAAGGAGAGAATATTACAACTAAATGTGCAAGTTTCTTAAATAAAGTAGGGAGGAACGTGGAACAAATGACTAGGTAGGTTACAAGAATCTACTCAGACATGTCTTTAGCCTAGGAGAAAGATACTGAGGTTGGATTTTACAAGTTCAGGATATATTCAGGTAAAGCCTGTGGTGTCTGACAGTAAACCAAACTACTTTAAACAAATCTTTTTGTATCAGTAACTAGTTACATCCTTGCTCTGCCTCGGTAACACAGGCCAATAGATTCATTATAGTGTTTAGTTAAAATTATTTTTAATTTGTCATTAATAAATGGTCTAATTGGTGAAGAAACAGATGTTACTGGCCATACGCTACCAGGATGAGTGTTCCCATACAAAATGGCAAACTGGTCTGTGAATGCCTCCCAGAATCCCTGTTGGAAAGAGGGGTAGTCCACAATCTGGCTGGTTTTGTTTGGGTTTTTAACCATCTTGCAGATGTTACCTGCAAAAATTGTGAAGAGTGATCKCCTGCTTCAGTGAACCTTGCATGGGTTCTTGGCAGAAGGCAGCTCCAAAAGGAGGGCTGGTAGCACCTCATTGTATCAAGGTGTTGTTTTGTGCCTCGGCTGTAGTCTTGTAATGCGGACAAAGAACAAGTGTACTAAGAGGGAGGAAGAGCTCTATATCTTTTGCTATCTTTTCCTTGTTAGCTAGTAAATACAACAGATTCAAGAGAGTGCCAGCAAGCTGTTCTTTATTAAGGCCTCTCTTCATGCAATTCTTTCTTTCTTTCCTAAGCATGTGAAGGACAAGGAGAGAATTATAACTACTTTTTTATTTGTTTATCGTACTCCATTAACAGAGATATTGACTCATGACAGAGACACAACATCATATATTTTACAGAACTCATGGCTTGTGAGCATCATCTCAGAGAGATGAAATGCTATTTGCATTTGGAATAGCCCTTTCACCAAAATCCTGGGTTCAAACAGCCTTCTAAATGCTGCTGTCAAATGCTAAATCCCTCACACTGAGCCTTGAACCTGTCTCTACATTGAACTGAATGGGAATGAGTTTTAAATATTTTGTTTCAAATCAAAGAGATCTAGCAACATAAAGATTTCCAAAATAATGTTCTTAAAGAAGAAATAACTATTGAGATATTTAGCATATAGGGAAAATGGACATTTGACACTGACAATTGCTATGTATTTTAGAGTCACTTATATTAAAAGTGTAATTAGAATAAGCATTTAGTTGCTAATAAAAAAAGCAGCATAAAATGACATGTTCTAAAGACAAGACAGTTCTGACTCCCATAACATCCTGTAGTACAAGCTCAGATTTATCACTGTCATCCTAAAAGATAACAATTGCTCTGTGTAAAGTGGACACATATGTAGGGGTCATTACTGAAGCAACACTGTTGCAGCTGCTGTGGGGTGCAGTGCAGCATCTTTTCTGAACAGGGAACAAAACGAGTTCTGAATGCAGCTGAAATGTTAGGAGAATTTATATTAACTAGTGTGGTTATTCTAGTCACTGCAAAAAAATAAAAATAAAAAATAAAATAAAAAAGCATTACAATCAGATCTCAAACACAAAAGATGTATGCCTAATTCAGAAAGATTCAGGGCCCTGCTAACTGGGCCCTGTGTTTGGTTCATTATATAGTACTTTTTTCTATGTATGTCACATTATTGTTCCACCAGTCTCTTGGCTGTTGAATTTGTTGGTGGCAGAGTTGGAGAATAAACATCTCTGAAATCTGTGCATTGCTGATTGAGACCTCACTGAGCAGAGACACTCTCTCCTATGGTTTGAGTACTAAGATCCTAATCCTGACTGGGAGGTAGGCAGTGTGCAAAATGCCATGTAAGCTACCAGGCTTTCACTGAAAGGGAAACCTGGCTGATCTGCCAGGTGCCTCCCTCAGTCCTAAAGRCTGGGGATGGTGGTTCACTCCTCATGGACAAGTAATCTTCCCTGAACCTAATTTGTAAGTGCTACTATATCACAAATGATTGTGACTCTATTGGAATGACTTACTAGTATCCATTTAACCATCAGCTGTTTCTTGTGTTAATAGTGTACATATTTAACCGAGGCATGATGTTCAACAGCAGGAAGTGAAGCAGAAATCAAACACATAGGCTGACACACTATCTTAAGCAACTATCTTACAAATAYTTATAAAAGTATCCATTTGCTATGTACATGCAATTAGATGATATTTTCAGAACTGAGGCTTTAATCTCCTTCTGAACTCAATGGAAGTTCAGCCTAATTAAGATCTAAATAAGATCTGTAGTACCTCAGGATTTAGTCCAATTATCTTCACAAAAGAGAAGAGCACCATAAAATCTTTCTCATTCCAAGTGTTTTAGTGAAGGTGAGCTTAAAATCATCATTTTCAACTAGAAAATATAAAGATAAAAGTTTATCGATAAGGACGATTATTTTTTAGGAGGATTGTAATGTATTTTGAGACTATTGAAAGCAAATGTCTTTCACTCTGTATCAGATGCTACCTCACAGAGATTTCATATTGTAAAAGTTTGCTGGAGAAGACAGAACAATGGAGATCGTTGCCTTAATGCGCATAAACCTTCCACCTCATTGCCTGCTGCTGACTCCTACTTGCAGTAAATAATGAAAAGTATGCTTCCCCATTAAGAAGTGATATACAGCAGGTTTTTAAGAAGGTGTTTAACTATATTCTAATCTACAATTCTGTTTAGAATCGGAATGATGCCAAAATCTTCTATTAGCAGAGGATATGTAACTGTCATTTTTATAACTCAAGATTTTCAGAGGCTACCCCTGGTACAAAAGGTGGGAACACTAGATAGTGTTGCACTTTTCCAGAAAGGGAAAAAAAGTCTAGGTGAGTGGGTAGTGGAGCCCACCATAGCAGCCACAAAATAATCAAGGACTTTAATGAGRAGAACAGCCTTGGAATTTTTTGGAACTTTCCTAGCCAATGTGAGCCAATTATACTGGAGAAGCAGGGAAGGTGGAAATGAATGCTGATCAATTTGATAGATTTGACAGACATAGGAAACAACACAGAATGGCAGCAAGTCAGCCTGAAAAGCTATTTCTTGAAATCTTTAATTCAAAAAAAAATCTATCATCACAATAGGAAGTAGTATGAATACTGCTAAAAGGATTAATGTGAGTGCAGAGAGACTCATAAAATACGGCTCCTGTGTACCTATGTGGCACATAGGTAGCATGAAGCTTTTTATAAAACATTCTAATTTTACCAGCTTTATCATTCAGCTTTACAGATACATGAAGGTGCAAGAGGTTAGAAAAGTGCTGGATATGCAGACAAATATTACAGTGTATCTATTCCTTCCCTGCCTACTCCCTGCACTATACCCTCCCAACCAAGTACCAAATAATTTAGCTGTTTTAGCATAAACTTGAATTCTAGAGGAATGCTTTAATCAGCTGCATTATAAACACCATTGGTAAAGTCAGCTTCATTTTACTGTCTGCCAGATAAGATGAACTGTAAAATTGGATAACAGAATTTCAGAAGAGATTGGGCCCCAGCTTTCTACRTGGTTTAGGACAACTATCACAATACAACCTTTCCATGTGGACTTGAATGAGTGATATTTTCTTTAGAGTTTGGATTAACAGCTCATTTGAGTTTTCACAGAATCATAGAATCAGTAAGGTTGGAAGGGACCTCTGGAGATCCCTGCTCAGCAGGATCACCTAGAGMATGGTAGACAGGGTTGCATCCAGGCGGGCCTTGAATATCTCCAGAGAAGGAGACTCCACAACCTCTCTGGGCAGCCTGTTCCASTGCTCCGTCACTCTCACAGGGAAGAAATTCCCCCTCACGGTCAGGCGGAACTGCCTGTGCTTCAATTTCTGCCCATTGCCTCTTGYCCTGTCACATGGGACAACTGAAAAGAGTTTGTCCCCGTCCCCTTGACACCCTCCCTTCAGGTAYTTRTACACATTGATAAGATCCCCCCTCAATCTTCTCTTCCCCAGGCTGAAGAGGCCCAGCTCTTGCAGCCGTTCCTCGTAGGGCAGATGCTCCAGCCCTCTGATCATCTTTGTAGYCCTATGCTGGACTCTCTCYAGKAGCTCCAYGTCTCTCTTGKMCTGGGGAGCCCAGAACTGGRCACAGGACTCGAGATGAGGCCTCACCAGGGCTGAGGAGAGGGGCAGGATCACCTCCCATGACTGACTGGTAACACTCTTCCTAATGCATACCATTGGCTTTATTGGCCACAGGGGCACATTGCTGGCCCATGGTCAGCTCGTCATCCACCAGCACTCCCAGGTCCTTCTCTGCAGAGCTRCTCTCCAGMAGGTCAACTCCCAGCTTGTACTGGTGCCTAGGGTTAGCTTTCCCTAGGTGCAGGACCCTGCACTTGCCCTTATTGAACCTCAYGAGGTTCCTCTCTGCCCARCTCTCCAGCCTGTCCAGGTCTCTCTGAAYGGCAGCACAGCCCTCWGGTGTGTCARCCACTCCTCCCAGCTTGGTGTCATCAGCAAACTTGCTGACTCCACCCCTAGGCAGAGCTCGATGCATTCCACCACCTCGCCTTCCTGGCCTGTCTTTCCTAAAAAGATATAGCCATCCATGGCAGCATTCCAGTCATGTGAGCTGTCTCACCATGTCTCCATGATTKCAATGAGATCATGGCCCTGCAATCGCACACAGATCCCCAGCTCCTCCTCGTTGTTCCCCATGCTGTGTGTATTGGTGTACAGGCATTTCAAAGAGGTGGTCATGCCTGCAGGTTTCCCAGGAAGGGTGTACGGGTGCCCCCCCATAGCCATGTCCCAAACGCACATCCCCAGCTGCATGCGCCTGTTGGAGATCCCCCAACCCAACGTGTGTTTTGTTGTCTACCCTGTCTGTATGACACCGCCCTCCCCCCTCCTACCTAGTTCAAAGCCCTCTTCACTAGGCYGGCCAATCTGTTTGCAAAGGCAAACATGCCCTGCTTGGTGAGGTGAATCCCATTTCTCCCCACCAGTTATTGATCTTCAAATCATGTTCCATGGTCATAGAATCTAAAACCCTGTTGCCAACACCAGCAGAGTAGCCAGTTGTTGATTTGGAAAATCTTCCTACTGCTCCTCCCATGCCTCCCCTTAATTAGCAGGACTGATGAGAAGACCACSTGGGCCACCCTTGACCACCATGCCCAAGGCCTTGAAGTCTTCTTTGATTGTCTCTAGTTTGTTCTCTGTATCATTAGCACCCACATGAAAGAGCAGCAGAGGGTAGCAGTCTGATGAGCGGACAAGCCTTGGTAGCCTTTCAGACACATCTCATATCCTCGCCCCCGRCAGGCAGCAAACCTCTCTAGAGGAGGGGTCAGGTCGGCAGATAGGCACCTCTGTCCCCCTCAGCATGGACTCACCCACTGCAACMACTCGTTACCTCTTCCAAGTGGTCATGCAAGGCACAGGGTCAGACAGCTAAGTTGCTTCCCTTGAGGCCAGGTCCAGGTTCTCCTCATCCTGGAGTGCACTAAACCTGTTCTTCAACTGTAATTCCAAGTCTGCAGGAGGACTAGGGGCCTTTCTTCTTTTTGTTCAAGAAGCAACTAACTGCCAGCCTTCTTTGACAGTGCTGTGCTGAACTATTTCACTCTTCACAGAGTCCTCCAGCAACTCCCCTGCTGCAGGGGTTTGGGACTCCGGGAGCAGTAYGGTCTCTGAGAACACCCTGTCTATCTCCTGTTCACGTTCYTGTATGTTTCGCAGCCWACTGACTTCATCCCACAACTCTTTGACTTGAGGACACAAATCCTCAACAGCAGCACACCTCTTGCAGGAGGGYGGACCATCAGTCCAGGCYTTCTGGAGAGACTCCAAGCACTCCCTGCAGSCTGAGACCTGTAGGGCAGCATCTTCTGCAAGAGGCTCTCTCTGGGTTGACGCTTCCGACACAGCTGAYRTAGCAATTCCCACAGCCACTGGCAAATATGCTTTATGGTGAGTTACAACCATGTTAGCAAGAGCGGGCACTACTAGCACCGGAAAAAGAAAGATGTCCTCTTGCACCTAACCACGCTCCTGCTGCGCAAACTGCTGTGTCTGTTCACTGCGCTCTGGGAGCTGCGCTCCAGGCCTGGCTCTTAAATAGACCTCTCCCTACTACCAACTCACAGGGTACTTGATCCACCCTGAACAAGGGTGCCTGTGTCRAAAGCCCCAACTCCCTCTGTTCAGGGGCAACAGAGACTGCTCATTAGTMGTAGCTACACCAGCTACAGTGGGTGATAAGTGCTGAGGCTTCTTCCAGGAGAGCTTAAGGCTTCTTGCAGTTGCCCTTGCCCAGCTCCCCTTACCTGTTAGCAGAGTCACTCTCTAGTCCCCTCATTCCACAAGGGTCAGCAGACCACAGTGTCCAACACGGGCCCCAGAAGTTCAAGGCAGAGCCGAGACAATGCTGTGTCTGTTTGCTGCCTCTGTTCCCTGTGCTCGCTCCATTAATAGGAATGCGGGGGCACAGAAATGTAAGATCTTTTATTAAATACAAAGAGTCAGAATTGGCTGAGAGTCTTGTTACCACCAGCAAAATACTTCCTACTAGTGGGTTTCAGTCACCACTCAAACAGTTCAAAAGCTAACCCTACTAACTGTTTTGCTGTAGCAATGGGCTGTGTCTCTGATTCTTGCTCTGATCTTTAGACCAACTTTCTTTTCCTCCCTCTCMTATGCTTTTGCAATGTAATAGGAGCAACATATTTCTTATGGCTGTGCTAAGGAAAATTGTGATGGTATAATGAAGAAAATTACCTGTTAAGCCACTTTATGTCCTGATAACTACCTTATTCCAGCTGTCTAGCTTCAACAGCAGCTTGAGATGTACAGCATATTGTTTGTGTGCATATTTGGGGGGGGGGGAGATATATCTTAGTGATAATTAGTTTCCCAGAAACAATGCTTCTTGCTTCATCTGCACAGTACCAGGCAGGTAGATTACAGTTAAGTGAATTACACCCAAGAGCTAACTCTAACCTTCAAATGTTCTACCATATTATTTCATTTTCAGACAGTTTAATACAGTTCTTGATCGTTAATACGATTTTAATATCTGACAGTGCAAAAGGGTAATAATGTTGTGGAGCTGAGAAAGTAAAAAAGARTAAAATAGCCATCACTGTTGTTGATTCACTGCTGGTGTGTCATCCCTAAAAATATRTATTTTATTGCCCCTGTGTGCCTGCACAGCTAAGGGAAAGAATCAGTCTCTCAGCACTCAGACCTATAAAAATCACGTTAACTCAGTTACCATCTCTCCTCTCCTCCCACTCTTACTTCTTCTCCCAGCACTTGGCCAGACAGTCTGTGACCAGCAGGTCCTGCTCAGCCTCACATTTGCAAACACCTAAAAACTTTCCTTAGGAGTGTGACTGACAGCTACAGCATGTGCTTAGGGGTGAGGAGCAGTGACTGATACGAAGCGGCTGTGTGGTCTGCTCAGAGGTCCACTAGCATGACTTGAAACTAACTTGCTAGTGATATTTCTAGGTTGCTTCATATTCTTTTCCTAATTTGCCCTATGTATCCCTTTTCGTTTTAGATTTTTACAAAGATTCTAAAATAAAGGACTTAAATGCCTCAATCACATAGCTTTCCAGTTCTGTTTTTCCTAAGTCCTGTCTGACTCACAGGTAGTAGAAGTTAGTACAGGGATCGTATGGCTAGTGCAAACCACTGCTTAAAGCTGTGCAACCGTGTCGCCGTGACATTGCACCTTAGAAAATAAAATCCAGCTGAGAGGCAGAACTTATTGTCCTACAAGCAATGCCACATTAACACAGCCAATTTGCTTTCAAGATTGAAGATAACATCTCTATGGGACTGCAGTATTCTCCATATATAGTTTGGCACACACACAGGTAAATCAGGGAACTCTGCTGTCTTGTACAATAAAGGTGCAACATCAGCCTTACGAGCTCTTAAAGCAAAGTCTACATTCTGTTTTTGTGTGTTATAACTGCCAGCAAGTACAAGGCATGGCAAAGACTCCACTGAGTGACCTCCTTCCATTACCAACACTAACCATGCCTTCCCATCATATTCATCATATCTTTTAACCAGTCAGTTAACTATGTGAGGGCCTTTGCTCTTACTGCTGGCTGATTAATTTTTTTAAGAACCTGTAGCAAAGGAACTTGTTCAATTACTTTTGAAAATCCAGGCAGACCATATACCAGCTGATTCTCTCCTGTTATCTCCTTCAGAGAACTCAGATCCATAAGTTATGATTTAGTTGGTGTAGTTTCTGAAAATCACTCATCTTACTTAATTATGGATCAAATAATTATATACTCAAAACAGTTTCTATCAGTTTGGTTGGTAATCAGGCTTATTTGTCTCCCCTAAAAGCCTTTAAGATAAACTTGTGGCTGAGATATCCATTGTATTCTTTAACTGTGGCAGGAAGGTCTCCTAGGGAAAGGATCTCCATGAATGTCTGCTGTGTAGCTGAGGCTCACAGCCCGATCCAGCATGATTCCCTCTGTCTCCTAGCATGTTATGCCCCTGGTCTCACTGGCATGGCCTTAGTTGGTATATAAAAGCACTTTCCTGCAGACTCAGACCTTACATGTAGCTTGTAGAGTTAGGGTTACAAACTCTGGCTCACTTGATTTCCTCAGTCATTTCCCCTCACAGTGCTTTCCTGTTTGGCGGTAATAAATTAGATAATCATTACCAGCAAGAGGATTATGAAGATAATAATTAACAAATGAGATTGTTGAAGGATTTATTGCTCTGGCCTGATCCTGGGCTAGTTTCCCTGGAAAAAAGCATCATCTAGCTCACATTTGCCAGTAATTAGCTTTGCCTTTATTGCATTGTAAATACTGCTTTAATTACTGAACTATTTAGCTCAGAAGATGAAATTCAATTGCAGTAACTTAAATAGGATTCTCATGCTGTTTTTTTCCCTTAATTCCTTTTATTCTTAACTCCTTTTAAGATAAACACATGACAATAACAATTGGCAAAGACATCTGGATTTGCTTTCATGATTAAAACCTTAAGCAGGGCTTCCCTGTGGGGGGAGATGAACTCAGTTACAAGGCTAAAAAAAACACCCCTTCAAGGGACTGCCATAATGGGTCTGTACTGGGATATAGCTATTTTCCATTATTCTAGAGACATAAAGAGAAAAAAATATTCAAACACAGAATGCCAGCAGAGAATTTTTCTGGCTTACAAGAACTCCTACTGATGTATATGCTCTGTAATACCTGAATATGAGGAAAAACTTCTCTACTGTGAGGTTGACAGAGCACTGGAACAGGTTGCCAGGAGAGGTTGTGGAGTCTCCTTCTCTGGAGATATTCAGAACCCATCTGGATGCAGTCCCGTGCAACATGTTCTAGGTGACCCTGCTTGAGCAGGGAACTAGATAATCTCCAGAGGTCCTTTCCAGCCTCAACTATTCTGGGATTCTGTGATAGAGAAGCAAGCAAAGGAAGACAGAGCAGAAGGGAGGGAAGTGTTGATGCTCCCCACTCCTAACTCAGCCTTTTGTTGATGCAGCATTCACATGGGAGCTCATCTTGGTCAAGTAACACAAGATGTCAGGGCATCTGCTCTTCTGACACTGGGGAATATGAACTCTTCAACCCATATACCACTTGGGGTCTAGTGACAGACATAATATGCCCCAAAACATCTGCCCTTACTTAAGCTTATCAACAACAGTTTGACTAGAAAAAAAATGATCATACCTCCACCATAAGAACTGCCAGGGCTGAGCCTATTCTGCTGGTGCAGTAAATGCTACTTGCCCCTGTCCCTCTGTGCAGGGGCTTAAGGGAAGTGTCTACTTATCTGATGTTCAAAGAGATGAAAAACTTCCCTTTCTCTTTATCAGGCCTTGTCAACAGATGGGAGCTATAAAGTTTTGGCTGCACTTCAGAAAATATTTCGTATCAGAATCATCTATTAGGCTGTGTTTATCTCCCAGAAGGAATGTGTGGAGCTTCATTACTTCTAAATCTAGACTGGACAGAGCTCTGATAATTTGCTGTTGCGGACATCAGTAGGAAAAGTCCTTCACCTCCTAATGGAGCTTGCRTTGTTGAGTCATGAGGGCCTAACAGAATCTGATGTTTTCAGTGGTCCAGAAGTGTTAATCAGGGAATTCTGTAGAGCCCAGAAATGAGAATAGCTTGGAAACATGTGAAGAGTTAATTGAAGTTAGAGTGAAATTGCAGCCAGCTTTTGTAGAGCATATTAAATAATTATTCTGATTTTTTCCCTAAATGAAGACCACTTTTTAATTGTCTTAGTGTGGCATGCTAATCTGTTCCCTTAAAGATCAGAGTTTACAACTCAGTAGAAAACTTGGAAAACATGAGGAAAGTTGAAGCAGAATAATTTATTATAGAATTTTTGTATTATGTCAGCACTGGCTCTGAAAGTACACAGACTACTTGACGCTTTCTTTTCCATAAAAAGAAGGGTTTTATCAGACTGTACTAATTAATTTCCACTAGATAACTGTATTCTGCCTATTCTTGCAGGTGAAAGAATGCCTTTGCTTCTAATTCTAAGCTGTTACGTGCTTCCTTGCCACTTCTATTATTTACAATCTGAAAAAACATTAGAGTGGGTATCAATCATATTAAAAACATGTACCAATATGAGACCTGAAAAATACTGTTTCCACTCTAATTGCCTCTGAGGGCTCCTACAATAAGGAGCACACTGAATAGTACCAAAGGTTTTGCAATCCTCTCACAGTTAAAAGAGGATAGCCACCTATCCCCACATACTGCACCACAAACATTTGCTGAGTTCTTTTCCAGGTGTGGCTGTACTTCAGCTATAAGGGAAGTAGTTCTCACATTTAGAAAATCAGTAGGTATTTTGAGATCTTCAAATTAAAGTCACTATATAGAATTCTCCTCCAACCAGGAAAGATAAGTGAGCCTTCTTATAAAGCAGGCCTGCCAGCTTGAATATTTGATGGAAAGCTTCCTAGAGGATATTACGCCATACTTGGGGTGGGAAACATATATGATTTAATCCCTCCAACCTCTGTTAGAGGCTTTGTGCCACATACTCTTTATATTGGAGTATGTGGCACATACTTTGTACCCCCATTCCTCTTCCATCAAATGCATTTACTGTCCCAGCAACAGAAGGCTGGGGGTGAATAAAAAATGTGCCTGCACAGCTAGGAGTGCTTTGATGCCATTGTAATGTGGGCATAAAATCAAGGAACATATGTAGAGGCAGCTGCTCGCGGTTGTGAAGGCATGTAAAAAATATGGGACTGTTGAAAAACTTTGATAGATTTTATAACTGGGGAACTATATATTTTTATTGTATGCTATATGAAACTACAAAAAGTGATATTTTTCTTTAGTACATTTATTCATCGCTCGTTTACAACAAAGTAATTCCATCATGCAACAAACTGGAAGGTTTATGCCCAGTCTCTTCACTGAAAATTTTAAGTTCATTGCTCTAAATCTGTCTGACAGAGAAACCAAGATAGTGGCAAGGATTGGGAGCATTGCAGAGAACACTGATCCACCTTTCTGATGGTGAATCACTTTCCTGGCCATGCTTCAGATACATATGGCTTCTTAAAGGAACTAGGGAAAACTTTTATTAAGCTAGAGTTGGGATCCYGGAGTGGAATGTTTAAGGGAAGGCTAGAAACTAAGTGTGAAGTTCTTCTCCAAAAGAGCAAGTTAACACGTATCTAGTCCTCTTGGAGTACCTTCTCAATACAGTCCTGATTTTTATCTTTGTTCAGAGAAGRTACATATACTCTGCAGATCTTCAAATCAGTTTCCTTCTGCATTAGCAGGTGAAATTTCTGCCTTTGAAGGAGAGTTAATTTAAACTGCAGGAGCAGAGAAGACAAGATAATAGAACAGTTCCAAATTCATCATCCTAAGGACCTTTCTCTTTTAAATTAATCCAGGAGYTATAACAGATGAAATGCAGAGGTAACCAAACCCAAGGACTAGCAAAGGAGAGAATGCATAGTGAACAGCTCTGTAAAGACACACAGCAAAGCCTTCTCGAAAGGGCAGGAGTTTTGCTTGAGTCAGCCATATACTATCATGCCAATGGTCCAGTCTTGGAAATGTGGCTCAGGTTTAGCATGGGCAGCATGCCTAATGCCTAAGCATGCCACTGCACACTGGATATCTCACCCTTGCCCTGTACAAGCCCATGAGAAAGCCACTTAATTTCTTTATCAATATCTTGATGTACAAAACAAGCAAAGAAATCTCTGCCTTGTGGAGATTTTGGAAGAATCAACTAGTTAACATGATAGAAGTGCTGTTGAATGTATGCACTTAGATTACAGACCGATCCCTTCTAGAGGGGGGGGAAATAGAACCTATTTGTTGTTTGTCTGTCATCAAAGTTCTAATTTGTTAATTGACATAAAATACCAGTTGGAGAAACTGAGCAACTGATGGGAAGAGTTAGCTTGCAGTAACTATATTCAATATTCTGTTTGGTGAAAAAGTAGTTGAGGCCAGACAAAGATGTGATCATGAGTGGGAATCAAGGGCATTGGGCCTCCATCAAATCATTACATTAGATGGTAGCACCATCACAGTGTGCATGCTCCACTTAAAATCAGTGATTAGTGAGGCTACCTTGACTTGTAAGACTGATAGTTTGGTAGAACCTGTCAGCAAGCAATTTTTCTGTACAGTGATGGACAGGCACAAATCTCTGCTTTTGAAGTAAGTTTTAGCTTATTGAGAAGTATATGTGTGCACTCAAATATAGAAAACTCTCCTAAAATAGGGGAAATAGTAGCTAGGGAAAGTCATATCCATGGAGTGTATAAACAATTAGCAAATATAATCTCCTCACTAACAATATTTTCTTCCAAACTAGCTTAATAAAACAAAATAGCAGAAAACAGTCAGACACAAAGTTTTACTTTCTGATTACTGATTCAGAATTGAGACCACATTAGACAAAAGGGAGAGCAGACATCATCTTAAAGTCTGGTGAACTACGTGAGATGTGTAAGCAGTCTCAGTCTAATCTCAAACCACAGTTGTTGATCATTTCTAAGAAAAACAAAACCCCCAAAAAATGATGTCCCCTACTACTGAGAAGAACACACAACAGAGGGTTAATTGTTAGAGATTTACAGTACTCTGTGCCATATCTTCTTGTGGCTAGAGGTCTTCAGTCTTTACAAATGAAATTTACAGGACTTGATAATTATCAATACTAAAAGAACCCTTGGCTTCTTTTTCAAAAGGAACTTTACTGGAGTGTGCTAGAAAATTATGTTAATTTTTCTTACCCTCCTTCATTCAGATCCTATCACCCAGAACTAACCTGACAGACTTATTCTTTTTTTAAAAAAATCAGTGTTATGTTTTACCTGGTTCCTTGCTGCCTTTGAGTAATTAATAAAACAGATGGCACATTTATTCACTGCTGCTGATATAAATCTGATCTTTCTAATCTCTCTTGCTTTCTCTTACTATCAAAATGCTACTGATTAGTTTATGGCCAAAAAGCACATTGAAGATGTATAACTCAATGTAAGTGCTAAGTATTAGTCAAGCATAGCAAAGTCAGTCTAATCCAGCATTCAACAGTACCATTGAAAGCATGCTACTGAARTGGAGGTCATAAGTGCCTTGTCACCATATGCTCCAAGCAGGCTAGCGCCAAGTTTCTGTTCACCAGAATCCTTATAATTCAACATCCACTACATTTGGTGAAATCCCTACTTGTCTCCAAAGTCAGGAGGCTGCTGTCGTCATCCTCACCACATGCTCAGTCTAGGTTCCCCCACCCCCACCTCTTTTCTAACTGCACAAAGGAAAAGTCCTGCTTTTTCATAAAATTGAGAATATGAGTAATTGCATTAATTTCTACTTCAGTTCTAGTACCAAGATTTGGGAGTTAGAAGCCTTCAGTATCTTACCTGAGTGGCACTGGTGTTAACCCCTTTCTTGGCTGTTCAGTGGTCCAGGGGTGTGCTACACAGCTACTGGCTGAACCGTGAGCAGTTCTGCAGCAGCTGTGCTTGGCACCTGGTAAGAGMCTGGCCTGTCCTGGTCAGAGCAGGAAGGCCAGCTTTTCTTGACTCTAGTATTAGTCGCCAGGCAGCAGCAAGAGCTAGGTGCTTTGCAAGAAGTGAGCCAAGGCAGGCTTCTCACTGGCCAATGGGCACTGTCCCACAGAGGCTGATCCAGGGTTCTGCAATAACACAGAGCAAAGTAAAGGGACAAGCCAAGATTTTATCTGTGTGTTTGTAGGCATATGCATGTCTGTGGGTCCTAGCAGTGACTACAGCAGATAGGGCTACAGTGGGGGGAGGGTCTGATAGACATAGCTGGGAAATAGGGCTTGGGACAGACACCCCTACAGCCCAGCCTAAAGAGAGTTAAAGGCCCAGGTCTGAGCTTAAATAGTGTTCCTGGGCCAGTGGGCAGGGGCTGTGGTTGAGAGTCTCAGGTGAGGCTGCTCAGCACAATTAAGGACGGTGGGTACCTTGATGCCAGTGCTGTTCTTACCTCTCCTTAGGTTTGGGGAAATTTACAGTGAAGTTTTCAAAAGTTTCCATGGATTATGAGGACCCAAATTTAAGGCCTTTGTGCTGTTTTCATGAGTGCTGAAACATTTGCATTATTCATTTGGCCCTCATTACCATACTGAGATATAGGGAAACTTTATAATATTGTGAAAATGCATTATTTACTGTATGTTTATGTTTTATAGGTCAAACCGTTGTCCCTATTTTACAGGTAGGATTTAAAGGCTGAGGCAGACCTTTGGCATGTCTGCACTGTGTAATGAAGCATAAAACGTGCCTCCTTCTGCTAGCAATGATCATTGCTGCTTCAGAACCAGGAACAGTACAGTTGTCCCGGCACAGCACAGCCTCTAAACAAATAAGCTGTAATGAAAGACTGAACTTACATTGTTTGGCAAAGCAGTGTCAAATGTGGCCTGACTGCTTTCAGATCTCGTGAGTCTCGGCTGCTTGCTATGAAATGCCGTGTGAATGCATCAGCTTACAACCTCTGTGCTGTATTTGACTGTACATTTCAGTTGTGCCCCCAGTGATTCACCCACAGTCATTAAGGGAGCTGATGGCAGAGGAGAGAATGGTTTTTGTAGGTTTCCTTTTACAGCCATGGCTAACGTTAAATGGAAGACCACCTCCCAGAGTCACAGAGAGGCTATAGGAATAGCTGCAGCAAAGCAGATGTCCTGGAGATAGACAGGAGATGAAGCGTGTTTTACGAACTATCACATAGCTCTTTCCTTTTGGGCTGAAACACAGAAACACTTCCTAGCTGTAATTCACAAAAAGGAAGAAATTGCCCATCTCCTTTACAGAGCGTACCAACAGCTTTACAGCCTGTACTGCAGCCTCAGCATTTTCTCCGAGCTTATTTTATTAACTGACAGAAATTATAAGGATAATCCACATAAAGTAAAAAATAGGTGAGCATATCCTACTCTGCACAATATAGTGGCTGCATTTCAGAGTTAACCTCATTCCAATAGGAACCATTCCCCTGCTTTTCCACAAAGACCTCCTTTTTCCTTTTTCCTTTCCCTTTTTTTTTCCCTTTTCCTTTCCTTTCTCTTTTCCTTTTCCCTTTCTCTTACTTTTCTTTCTTTTTTCTTTTCTTTTTCTTTGCCAGGGCCAGATAAAGTAATTCCTGAAAATGTTCCCGTGATTGCACTAATAGCAGCCAAACATACCGAGGAAGACAGAGTCTCAAACAATGCACCATTGACAACAACAGCCACAAAGTGAAACACTTCATTTGCTCTCAAATTGATTAAGTGTTGCAGCTTTCTTTAAATTCAGTTCTATCTAGGACTTGGAAAATGTTATTCTTCCTTTTTCATTCAATGTGCAACAATCACAGAATCCCAGAATGGTTGAGGTTGGAAAGGACCTCTGGAGATCATCTAGTCCAACCTCCCTGCTCAAACAGGGTTACCTAGAGCATGTTAGACAGGATCATGTCCAAGTGGATTTTGAATATCTCCAGAGAAGGAGACTCCACAGCCTCTCTGGGCAACCTGTTCCAGTGCTCAGTCATCCTCATAATAAAGAGGTTTTTCCTCGTATTCAGATGGAACTTCCTGTGTTTCAGTTTGTGCCCTCGTCCTGTCACTGAGCACCACTGAAAAGAGTCTGGCCCCTTCCTCTTGACTGCCTCCCTTAAGCTATTGATAAGATCCCTTCTCAGTCTTCTCTTCCCCAGGCTAAACAGGCCCAAGTCTCACAGCCTTTCCTCGTAAGAGAGATGCTGCAGTCCCCTAATCATCTTCATAGCCTTACACTGGACTCTCTCCAGTAGATCCATGTCTCTCTCATACTGTGGAGCCCAGAACTGGACACAGTACTGCAAATGTGGCCTCCCCAGGGCTGAGGAGAGGGGCAGGATCACCTCCCTTGAGCTGCTGGCAACATTGTTCCTAATGCACCCCAGGATACCCCTGGCCTTCTTGGCCACAAGGGCACATTGCTGGCTCATGGTCAACTTGTCATCCACCAGCACTCCCAGGTCTTTCTCTGCAGAGCTGCTTCCCAGCAGGTCAGCCCTGAAACTGTACTGGTGCGCAGGGTTATGCCTCCTTAGATGCAAGACCCTGCACTTGCCTTTGTTGAACTTTGTGAGGTTTCTCTCTGCCCAACTCTCCAGCCTGTCCACATCCCTCTAAATGGCAGCACAGCCCTCTGGTGTATCAGCTACTCCTTTACGTTTTGTATCAGTGCAGAAAGCTCTGCCCTCAATCCTCCTCCATAGGTATTGGGCACCACATTGTCCTTTATGTTCCACCCCTTCTAAATAAGCAACATTACTTGAAAGGCAACTCTGAGACAGGTGGCAAAAGGAAGGGGAAACTACTGTACATTTCTGGCCTTTTAGTTTCTCTGTCTTCATTGTAATAGTAGTTGAAAAGCCACTGTAGGAAATAACAGGATAGGCATTCAAAATAAGCTTGCAGTTTGCTGGACATACACACAGAGAGTGCATAGCTTCCCATAGTATCTGACAATTTTATTTTCCAAATATCATATTTTAGTCTTACTTTTTTTCCAAAAAGTAACAAAAGTAATTAGCTATGGAATTTTTTCCTATCTGAGATCAGAATTTGTCTCATACAGTTTCTTCCAGGAGCTGGCTCATAGTCATGCCAAGGAAGTTTGCACCTGCATGTGATAGACAGAATGGTCTATTCCATACAAAAGACAAATTTAGAAAGTGGAAAGAACATTTTTACTGGAGAGTGTAAAATAGAAAATGTCTTACTGAGTTGTTACACTGTCTCAGCTTTTAACTTTGGGTACAGAATTTGGGACTGTACCATCTGGAACCCACAAGGGACTTTGGCTCCAAATTCAAAACAAACAAACAAAAACACAGACAAAGCTCAGCAATGAATATATGGGAATCTTTTTGCCATTCTATTAATTTCATTTTACCCACTCCTCAAAATTAATCCAATTCAGGCACTAAAACATGCAAGACAAGTAAAAGCTAAGATTTCTGCTTTGCATATATTATGAACACCATTTGATGTCCTAATAATTTACAGAAAACAAAGGCATATTTAAATATAAGGGGAGAAGTACTTGTTTTACTCCCACAGGTGTAAATGCATCTGAGTAAGTCCATCTCCTCTAAACTTCAGTGGGAGCTCTGAGTGCTTAGCAGCTTTGTGCATCTCAGCACTCTGAGTGCCTTCAGTTGATTTTGAAACTGAGCAATMAAAAAGTAGAAGTAAGCTTTAAAGTGATCAGTCTTGAGTTCCTGGTAGTACGCTTTCCTCAGCTGTAAAGCGGAGATGGCTTTATTTGGCTAACCCATAGGATCTCGTAAAAATTCTTTCTATAGGATCTGCAAATGTGTAAATTTGTAAGGGGAGCTGGAGATGTGTAGGTATCACTTGTACTGGCTCTGCAGTGGTGTATTTGAGGCTTACTGAATACACTCCCTTAGCACTTYTTATGTAGTGCAGAATCATTTTGCAAAATAATAAAATGAGCTAATAATCTCATTTCTTTATGTTATTTTTACAGATAGCGTAGGGCAGTGACATTGTGCAGCATTCATAACAAAACACTTTGGTGGAGTTATTTTGTCCTGAAGGACATAAAGAAAAAGCCTCTGAGTTAGGTTTAGCCTGTAGTATGAGGAGTCTATTCTCTCTGAGTAAATTAGAGTTAAGAACCCTTATGGTCTCGAGCATAAAACAGTAGTCTTCTATTTTCTGGAAGAATCTTTCATTAGCATTTTTCTCCAAGTTTTTA
The DNA here is from genome assembly GCF_003343005.1 of Rhea americana. Classification (NCBI taxonomy): domain Eukaryota; kingdom Metazoa; phylum Chordata; class Aves; order Rheiformes; family Rheidae; genus Rhea; species Rhea americana. The sequence goes on from NW_028186890.1 coordinate 2,692,480, forward strand.
ATCCAGTAATAGGCTTCAGAGCAGTGTGAAGTGATGAATATATATAACGAAATGCATGGCATATGACTGTTTTTTGGTTTGCTTTTGAAGCCTGTTGATGTCAAAATAAAATGCCTACGTCAATAAATTGCCATAAATCAGCATTAAATGTGTGATAGTTGTTGCATTTACACCTGTGGGAGTAAAACAAGTACTTCTCCCCTTATATTTAAATATGCCTTTGTTTTCTGTAAATTATTAGGACATCAAATGGTGTTCATAATATATGCAAAGCAGAAATCTTAGCTTTTACTTGTCTTGCATGTTTTAGTGCCTGAATTGGATTAATTTTGAGGAGTGGGTAAAATGAAATTAATAGAATGGCAAAAAGATTCCCATATATTCATTGCTGAGCTTTGTCTGTGTTTTTGTTTGTTTGTTTTGAATTTGGAGCCAAAGTCCCTTGTGGGTTCCAGATGGTACAGCATTTACCCTGACTGTATTCACAGCTGTGCTCACTGAGTTGTAGGCATGGATCTAGATACAACACTGTTTATTGTATAGTACAGTAGCAAAAATAAAAATACGTCATTAATTTTCAAACTGCGTAGTAAGTTTTTAATAAAACTTTACTTGGCTCGTCTTCTATTGCATTCTTTGTTTTATGCTTTTCTTCAAAAGTAGTCTGGGGTTGTACAAAACTGTTGCAGTGAAAGTTCTGTCATTGTAATAATTTGGGTAAAGGCTTCTTAAAAGCTTGTTTTTATCATAATAATCTGTAGGGATTTTCTGCTGAGCTTTCTTTGAATGTAGTTTTATATGGTCCTCAGAGCAAAATATTGCAAATGGAGTGCCATAGTTGTGGTTAGTATGTTGTATATAAAGGTGTCTGATAAAAAACTTGTTCGTGTTACCAGATTTCGCTCTGCAATAGAATCCAAAATGCACTGATTACAGAGGTGTTTTAAAATCGAATAGGGTTTGTTTTCAGGGTTTCTTCAGTGTTTGTTTATTTTAGAAGAAAGGACGAGAAAATTTCATGGGTACTAAAAATACAGTTTAGAGTAACATAGATAATAGAAATTAATCAGCATACATGATGGTACAAGCTGATTATTATAGGAGATGAGCACCTCTACCAATAGCTTTGCTAAACTAGTTGATATACCTAAAAAAGTGTGTTGCCCTTATATCATCAAGTATTGGCATATTCTAAAAACAGCAGCAGAGATAAAACTAAAAATATGCATTTTCTGTACAAGTAACCCTAACAGTTTGTAGGGTTGTAACAGTCTGTAGCTGCTGGTATTCTGCATGCAACATATGTGAGGCTGTCCCAAGAATAAAGAAAGCCTACTATAGGCTTCTACCACTCCACATTGCCAGAACATTGGCACAGAAAAACCCTGCTGATATATACCCATGTCTAGGACATGGCAGCACTCTGGAAAATTCTGGCACTATTAAAAATATAGAACAGTGGCAGGCATAAAACCAGTGATCTAGAACTGACATGTCTGCACTCCTTGTAAGCAGAGTACTCATGGGAAAAGGGGAAAGGGGGAAAAGGGGAGGTTTCCCTCTGTTGGTCACATACTGGTTTTGTTCAGCAGAATATTGCAGCCAAACGCCAACAGAAATGAAACTGAAATTATGACAGCCTAGAATTAAGCATTATTTCTATGCTTTCGTTCCTTGAAAGCCAACAACCAGTAGACTTTTCAACTTAATATTTTGCCATTTACTACCAGGTTGCAAATTACCTGATTTATTTTTAGCATACCCCTCTAAACATCACAAATGTGATATCTGAGTTTAGGGCTTTTGTGGAAACAAGGTATATTAAATAGCCATGTTAGCACTTACATTAGCTAATTCTGAGGTGTTAAGAGTTCCTTAAAATTCCACCTCAAGGAGATACCTCTCCATTTTACTGACTGGTATATACACTGTATAGTGTATGTATGACTGTTTACTGACTATTCTTTTTTGATATACCTTAAGACCAGTTCATTAGGCAGTGCATGGAACAAGGATCCAGTCTCTGAAGTTTCTCTCATTCTTGTTTTTCTCTTTTAACTTCTGTCAATCTTTTCTGATATATTACAGTGTGAATTTTACCTCTTAACCACTGCCTAGCATTTTTGCAATGTTTTCTGTGTGTGAGCTATGGTATAGTTCTTCTGCAGAACTGCTATCTAGTTTGCTGTTCTATGAATTCTCCTATGGGGATGATTTCCTCTTTCCATTGATTTTAGCAAGAGACTGCCAAGACTATGTAGAAATGTAGAAAATTGCACTTGGTCATGTTAAATTGCGTTGTTTTTTCAAACCATTCCCCCAGTATGTCAGGAATGTTTAGAATTCTCATCCTGCCATCATGAGATGTTGCTATGTACAAATTTAATTAACAAAATTCTCTATTCAGTCATTTGGGTATAAAATATTGGATAGTCCAGGCTACTGGCAATTACATCCACATGTAACTTCCTTCTGTTTCGACAGAAAATATTAATAACAACTGTCAGTGCCCTGAGGGCATTAATATGTCTTAACTAGAGTGATCAGCTTCACCTGGGGCCCACACGCCTGCCATTGGCCCAGGAATACATTTCACCTCAAGCCAAGGCTTTTTTGCTTTTTTTTT
>NW_028186890.1:2695166-2704603 GCF_003343005.1 Rhea americana
CAAGGTGTGAGGCCCTACTAATCAGGAACCTGATCTGTAGGATGATTGCCGAGGGTGGCCTCAGACCCACCTCATTGTAGGGCTGTGTCTGACCCTCCTTACCCTCACTAGGCTTACTTCAGGACTGACTGCCTGTCTTGAACCTGCCTTGTCGCCATGGACCTGCTTGGTGATCACTCTACGAGATCTGACCTGTGGATTGACTTCCAGGTTTGACTTGGGCATGCCTCATCACTACAAATATTTCCTCATCGCATCAGGGGGTCTGGACTCTTTGTTGAACCTAGCTGCTATCCTAGGCCTCCCCTGCTCATTTGCTGAGGTACTGTGGGTCTGGGCCCTGGCTGGTGAAGCTCTTGCCCTTCCAGTYGTGTTATTGTGCTGTGCTCCTGGCTCACTGCCCCTTAGTCAGCAGCTACCCTYGTTGTGTCCTGAGAATGACTCTCTAACTGGGTAAGTGCTCATGGAGCAGTTTACTCTGGATCTTGTTTCTTCCTAGTATCTAGGAGTTASAAGCATTACTAAAGTCTTACCATGTGACCTTTACTACTTCTCAAAGCCCATTACCTTGTTAGAGAAAGTAGGTAAGTAGATCTGATTTGACTTTTTCTTGATAAATACTTGATAGATGTTACTTGTTTCCTCAATAAGATCTAAGTGTTTACAAATACTATTTTTGATTATTCATGAAATCRTGTTTTGCAAAACTTGACAGTAAGCTGGTGGCCTTACCCTAAGGGTCTTCTCTTCCCCCTTTTTAGAGGTCTATCTTTTTCAGTCTTATGAACCTCATCTGTTTTCCATGAGCTCTCAGATAAAATTGTTAAAAATCAGAATTTGCTTCAGCCCACTCCAAGTCATTTAGTGTAAAATTCAATTGGATAAGTTAACTTAAACATGTAATATTTAAAAGGGAAAAAGAAAAATCAAATTCCACTGCCTACTTTATCTATCATAGAATCAGTAAGGTTGGAAGGGACCTCTGGAGATCATCTAGTTCAACCTCCCTGCTCAGCAAGGTCACCTAGAGCATGTTAAAGCTCTATCATTGAGCTTCTACTCCCTGAAGTGAAGCAGACCACACTGAGTTTCTTGAAGACTATTGTTTTATTTTGCTCTTCTTCATCCTTCCCTTGTGCACTGCCAATACACCATTTTATAATTTTTTCCACTCAGGTTTCTTCACACCTTCATATGTACCTTCCTTTATCAACAAATAGTTACTAGAACAGTTTAAGAACTTACTGAATTACATRTATGGGAGAAGAGGATATTCTTACTATGTGACTTTGTCTAGCTAACTGATGCTCTGAGTAGTCTTTAGGAGGAGTCTATTATTAAATTGGACAGGATGAGTACCCTAACTCTATCCCCTGTCCTGCCTCTCTTCCTTTCCACCCTGTCTGTGTATTTAAGTTACTTGTTATAATGAAGTCATGTGCTGCAGATGACTTTTTAGGTATTCACAAAAGATTTCATCTATCTGACCATCTTTGTTGATTTACACACTCCCACTGTAGCAAGCCCTTTTTTTTAATGTTCTTATTTTAAAGACTTTTATAGTGTCTCAAGTAAGCATCCTTCACATACAAGTCTATGTCCTTCATTTACTGCATCTACCCCCTCCTAATCAGTCACTATTTTTATGTTAATATTTCAGTCTGCCAATTTTTCTATTAAGTATCTTTTTTACAAAGAAAATGGTAATATTGATCATACTAAGAATACAAGCTCTTCCTGTTTGTCCCTTATCTCTTGAAGACATCTTTGAGTTGAATTGAACATGGTCATAAGACAGCAGGAAGAGAAAATAGATTGTCAGTCCTCCTCAAACCCAGCTTTTAGACTTCTGTCAAGGTCAAGTGCAGATTTCTGTCACGGTTTCTTTCKCATTAGTTTAAAGTTCTTTTTCAGCAAGCCTATGTTCTCTTCCTTTCTATGGCGAAAATATAGTCACATAAAACAATCCTTTATTTGTTCTAATTTCAATCTGAATATTTCAAAATTTTATTTCTGTAATGGAATTTAGATTTAAGCATGCTTGGGGTAACGTATTTATTTAATGCTATTTACATACTGGGAAACAAAGGATGACTTACTCCAGGTTTCACTGGGATCTGATTGTTACGACAGTTGAATACTAATAAAACCCTATAGGGACCTATTCTGTCCTCATCCACTAAACTTGGAGTAAATGCTGAAATTGATAGACTTGATTTGCACCCACAGCCTGAACTGCATAAAATCTATTGATTTCAATATACTTGCTTTATAATTATACCAGTAAACAGGAGATCAAATTTGGAAGGGAAAACTGTGGTGATGCTAAGCATATAGTCCTGATCTTTTGAAAGAAACTTCTTTGTCAATGTGCATCTCCCTTTATGGAAAAGACAGAAGACAAGGGAATTCTGTTTACTCAAATAGAACTAAAGAGACTGTTTTTTCTAACATGTAAGCCTATATGTAACACAGGAAAAGAGGCTGTTTACTTATTTTTAACATGGCCAATTTCTCATCTGAATGTGCATTCCTTCACTTCTCAAAGGAATTCTGCCTAATAGCTCTTAAATTACTGGCGTATTGAAGAAGAGAAGGGTAATGGTATCCCAAAGGTGTGTTGTAAAAAGATAAGGAAGCAGACCTCATCAGAAAAACCAGTGAAACAATTTGTTCATCAAAATCACCATAAACTACACTGAGGGATGCAATAGATAAATTTTATATTTATCATAGTGGAAGTTGTGTAAGTCTTGCTAAATATACAAAACTTTATTCTGTTTTTTCTACTAAAACCAAAAGGCTGTTYCTCTGCATTTTTATTGCAGGCCAAACAAAGGGTTCATTCTTCCTTCCAATCTTGTTCTTGCCCAGGAGATTTGGGTTTGGGTTTTCTCTTTTTATGTATGAATGAATCAATTGACTGTAAATATAATTCACTCTAGAACAGATTCTTCAACCATTGGAGAAAAAAGTTCCCATAACTGCCAAAGGCAGAAGTGAARCTAATCTATTTGCATTGTCAAAGACCAAGATACAGAAGGAAGGGAACAGTAATGTCATACAGATCTATTTATACCATTAAATAGATGATTTTATCTTTTGATCTAAATCACAATAATCCATTTTTAATAGTGTTAATCAAAGAGTAGAGAGGGATTGAGCAGGAAACAAAAAGGACTTTTTGCCCATATACATTGCTTCAAAGGTGATTCTGAAAGAGCTACCAACATAAATATGGGCTCCTTCCACTTAATGTGGAATATGACAAAGTGCTTTGTAAGTTGATTTGTGATAAGATACCATAAAGTGAAGTTGTAGGGTTTATTTTTGAACAAACAGTCAGTATGACGGGTAAGCAAATGAAATCACGTGGCTAGTTTTATATAGTTCAAAACCTGGGTTTAGTGAGACTGCCTTTCTGAAAAATGGGTCCATAACTGCATCTTCCTGTTATTTTTCCTGTGTGAAGTTAAATATAAACAAYATCTAGTTATAATTTATTTATAATTTATATTTTCCATTTACAACATWTTCATGTTACTTGATAATATAGGAAAGGATACTGCACCTTCAGGCCTCTCCAATTCGTTATATTCCTTCCTGTTCTAGAGAACAGCAACCCCTGAAGCTCCTCAGTAGCTCCTCTGTGAAAGCAATGTATTTCAGAATGAAACAGAGCTTTACCATATGGCTGGCCCTGTAGGCTATGAGTTTTAAACTGTGCCTCAGTGGAGGGTGGGAATACTGAATATCCATGCCTGCATCTCTCCCTAATGACAGGAATATCTATACCTACATATGATTGTCAAGATGGAATATAATCCCTTTTGGCCTACCTGTCACTAATACTCTTGTCTAAGAACTTCTGCAGATAAGGGTAAGTGGAGTTAAGTATCCAAAAACAGCAGAACTGTAGGGAGGGAGAGAGGGAAAAGGATATTCACTGTCTTTTGCATCAATTCATTTTATTAAACAAATTAGTAAGATAGCAATTTTAGTGATGTAGTCAGTAAAGCAGAAACTTAGAGGACAAGTGAAAGTGATATCAATGCTCCAAACAGGGCTTGCAAGAAGCCGATATGAGATTATACAGAGCATCAGTAACTTGATAAAGATGAGGGGCCTTTGGTTAGTGGCTGTGTGGAAAACAAGTGTATTTTGGGCTATTTTTTCAGTAGGACTTTTGAGTACAGTGCTGGCTGAGTACCTTTACTGAAGTGTTTTTCTCAGCTTTAAAGGGCCCTCTGAATATTTCCTTGACTTTCCCTAGACAGCACAGTATAATCTAATGCCACATCTTATTTCACTCATGCTTGGAACTTGCTGCTTTATTGATCAAGGCTGCTTAATGTAAGACAGGTTACTTGAGTTAATTCTCAGCTGGGAGTGTCACACCTGTTTTTAATTCTAAATAGATATAAAATAAAAACCATCTTCTCCTGTGAGAAGCCACTAGAGCATGTTTCTAGAGTCTTCAGAATGGTATCCTTGATATTGCTCTATTTCTGGTGGGGAATCACTACCAAAAGAATCATGTCATGCTTCAGATAAGAGAAGGCTGATATCAAAACCTTGCCTTTCATCAGCTCCTGGCTACTTGATCAGGACTTTTCTCAGGTTTTCTCRGTAAATCTTGCCAGAGATGTACAAATTAAAACAGTAGCACAGTGGCAGTGCAAAACTCACTCTGAATCTGTTTATCAGAAGCACAAAAGTTGATTCATCTTTCCACAGACAAGGGAAGAAAATAGATATCCCCAGCCATATCCAGCCCATCTTGCTATCAAGGACTGAAAGGAGCTTCATTACAAGATTCTCCTTGGAGAAGCTTTCATCTTATGACTATAACCTCTGTAGGACTTAGGATTCTCGTTAAGATCTAGAGTCCAGCAATGTAATATCAAGAAGAAATCCAGAGTAGTTGCAATCCAATAATGTCATAATAAGATTCTTTGCAAATACTTAACTGTTCACTTACGGACTGTGGAAGATGGAAGTGAAAGTGAACCAGAAAACAAATGTCATGAATGCATGAATAGCATATTAAAGATAGCAAAAATGCAGATACTATTGCCTAAAAGGGTAGGGACCTTGTCTAGGGAGCAAGTCTCTTAAGTTTCCTGAATCTGTCTTGCAAGATTTGATTTTTTTTTTTTCTCTCCATGTTCTCTGCAGGCTTCCTTCTTATTCACGTGGATCTTTCAGTTTTAGTCTCTGGGCCATGTTTCAGGTGAACACTTATTGCTAGGAGTCAGTAAACTGGCAGCTGCTATGACCATCTCAGCTCRTGGCCATTGGTTATCTCAATTTACAGTGAGGGTATAGTACAAGAGTTAGGTTAAAAATGGAATGAAAATATTCTACTTTTACTGAAGGAAATGTACCTACTGCTTCTCTAACAGCTAAGTTCTTTACATTGATAAAAGTCTTTGGAAGTAATTACAGATAGGACACAGTCCACAACTTTATATGTTATAAATAAGCCACAATCAATTTTAAGTCATAATAAAAAAGGCAGCATGTATTAATTTAATATACCATATATTTCAGGAGATGCTGCAAATTAATAACAAATCCATTGGTCTGCAGAGATAAAAGCTGCTTATAATAGTGACTAGAGTTGTATGGTATCCTAACAAGGGATGTTCTCTGCATATAGCAAAACTTCCCTTACAGTTTCTCTCTATATTGCTGGGTTTAGTAGTGCATCTCTGGAAAGAAATCTTGATCTTCATTTCCATCAGCCTCATGACCTAATCCTTGACTCTTACCCATTGAATYCCAGTGTTAAGTCCCAACTGTTGGATAACTGATTTATCCACAAATGCTTAAGTACCTTGATGCTGGGCAGCAAGGCTCTAAATTCTCACCCTTTACAGATGAGGAAACAAAGGCTCAGATAAATTAAATGCCTTCAGACTTCATCAGCAAGTAATTTAAAAAGCTGAAAGGGTATTCCAAGCCCAGTGAAGGATGAATTTTTTTTTTTTTTTTTTAATGGATCTGTCTTTTGCTAGAGAACACTGTTTCAGCATGTGAAAGYAACTGTACAGACTATGTACATGTTGTTAACTCTCTAAATGGATGCATGCATACACAAACACAACCCCTTATTTATGATGTCTTCTACATGGAATCATAATCTAGATTTAAAGCAGCTGTAAATTGTCGTGAGGTTACCAAGCCAAACTGACATGCAGTATTCTTGTTTGCCAGATATTTTATTTAGGCTGGTTCTCTGGACATGCAGTTCCAGAGCCAGTTTGTGTGCAGTAGTAACTAATGCTGGGCAATGGATTTGTTGGGCTTTTTGTTTATTTGGAGGGGAGAGTACTAGAATTTTGCCTTGGGAACATACAGCTGATAAAAACAACCTGAGTGAACTACAGGTGACTTAAAGGGTTTGACAGTGTGTCCCTAGGGACTTCTACCTGTAACTGATACACGAATGCACTTAGATACAGCATACTAAACTGTATGCTATACTGTTGATATGTGCTTTAGAATAAAGTCTTYTGCAGTGGCTTAATCATATATCAAACCTACAAGAACCACTTCACGCTATGCACCAATTCCTAACAAAATGGAGCCAAATAAACTGGAACATTACACACGGATAACTAAGCCAGTAGGCATTGGGCTCTTCTGCTTATTTCTCCTGATCATGCATCTAGTGACAGGTAGATGGCTCTCCAAGGCATCCAATAAATGGCTCACTGTTCTTTCTGATTATGTTTTTGTGGGTGTGTGTCATTTTGGTGTAATGAATCTTACACAGGAAAGGTTAACAGTTAGTGTTAGAGATGGAAGAGAGAATTTTGGCTGATCTAATCCTGAAGTTCATTCAAGGTCACTTAAAAATGCTCAGGGACAAGGAAAGAGAAGCTGCCAGAAATCCATCTAGAGGAAACTTGAGTTTATGCCTCATTAAAATATGAGGATAGCAGTGTAAGGAAGTAGAAGGGATTGTGGAGGATAAAGTGCCTGAGGTCCAAGAACAGAGACTTTATCAGCAAAAAAACACATTTTTCTAACTTTTTTAACAATATCCCTGTGAGTGTACACAAGACTTCCCACTGATTTCATGTATGAGAAATGCACGCTCTGGACTCTTGCTTAATTGTGTTCTGCAGAGTAGTCATCCCTTTCCCAACCCTGGATTTACTGCTGTAGATCTCCATACACAAAGATGAAATCACAGGCCTTAAAAGTCATGTCACTTAGTTAAGTTATTACTCAGTTGATAATTGAGTATCAGCATAAACTGCTTTACTAATTTCAGTGCAACCTGAAGCAAAGTCCCAGATTGTTCTTGCAATGTTGCAACTTCCCCTCACACAGCAGAATATTTTTTTTCAGTTGGCCATGAAGTTCGCTTCCAGAAAAGATCAGTGATTGTAGATGTTGGTCTGAACTACAACATATTTCTTGAACTGTAACCTACAGTTTAAACAAATCACCACTAGAGCTGCTGAGTGATAGGAAAATAGCAAGTGAGGAAACAACTGCCTTTACACCAACGTGTTATTACTGAAATTGTTKTATCTCCAAAAGCAGGTAAAACAGCCTCTCTGCAGCTGAAATAATGTAAAGAAGCTTTACTTGTATCCTTCTGCTACCTTTAAATGCATGTCTCAATCTCAGCTGAAAGACTATCCTTTCTATTTTGAAAATAATCTTAGTTTTTTCCTTTCCTTCTATGAATATTCTAAACTGTTTTTTTTTTTGTTTGTTTTGTTTTTTTAGTAAGTCATTCAGGATTAACTGTGCAGGACCAAGTAAGGTGGGAAAAATTCGGAGTTATTGGCAACAGTGAATCTGATGAGAAACAAAGTGCTTAAGAAACAGGGAAAGGAAAAGGAGGTTCCAGAAAACAAGAGTTATGTGGGTCAATAGTTTCATACATAACTCCTGTTTTCTGGAAGGGGCTGAGGCAAACCCTGCACCAGCACTGTCCTGCTGGGACGAGGGCCCTGCCACAGCTGTAGGCAGGATGAGGGGCTGGGCTGGGGTCTCGATCCAAACAAGGAGGGGAGGGGGTCCTGGTGGAGGTCGTGGGAGCCAGGGCCATGATGTGCATCAAAGGGGCCCAGTCAGGAGGCAGGGCAGAGCTGGGTGCCCCTGAGCACAGCTTAGAAGGTTGGACTGGGCTCTCAGGGCTGAGAGGTGCCCTCATGCTGATGTGCACGATTCCCATGAACTCTCTTCTCTCCGTTGTCTTCAACTGCTGCATAAGGAGCTTYTTAAGTGTGATTTTAATGGAAGGATTGTCTTTCAAAATAGACAAGTATTCAGGGTCGCTAAAGACTAGAAGAAGGCTTGGGACCCTGATCTGGGAATGTAAGTTCTGTGTAGGCTTTATACTAGCTGCAAACACAAGGTTGAATTTCACCTTTCCTGTCCAAAGCTGTCACATAATGTTTTTGTGCGCTTGTGGATAGCTGTTACCTCCCACTTCAGTGACAAGTAAAATTGTTCTTTTATATAGTGTGAAAAGTTGCCTTAGTACATGTAGATATTTTTGGATGAAAGGTATTTTGTCAATACAAAATTACTGTCTTCCCTACTCTGAATTCAAAGTTTTGTAGTGTTTTGTGACTATCTGAGGAGATTCAGGTTGATTTTTTTGAGGGACTCTGATTCACACTTCTATCACCCTGCTCTAATAATAAGAGCATTAGCAATCAATGCWGCTGAGGTTTTGAAATGACAAACTATCAGACAATACTATGTTGCTTCATTGCTGTTATAATAGCATGAATTTCAGTGCATTTATGTTGGCATGAGACTAGCTTAGTATGTTGGTGAATCGTGGGCAAAAACTGCAGGTCCCTTAGCTGTAGGACAAAGTAGTTGAACTTAATAGGAGTTAGAGCTTCTAAATGGAGATGCATAACATTTTCAATAAGCATGGCCTATAGTGATTGTATAGCAAGGCTTTTGGCAACAATTCAATTGTTGCTTATAAATGCATGTTGCAATTTATAAGCTTCCATTTTGCTTAATATTTCCTAATTCACTAGAAGGCATTTCTGCCATATTTTTAAAGCTGAAATTGGACCAACCCAGGGAGTCCCTGGTACCTACAGAAAGTCCTACAGTCAGCCCAGTGCAAATGTAAAATGCCTCTCTCCTATATTTTCCCATTTATCAGAGTTAATAAAACATTAATAAAATATTAAAGAAGACTTTCACATCAAGTATGCTTGCTCATAGAAATGGCAGTACCTACCCCAATATTTTCACCAATTTTGCAGGAGAGCATTTTGTTTCAGGAGAGCATTTAATCATGCRGTTGACTTTAGTTGAAGGGATCTAAACACAAGTTAAGCATGTGTTTACTTTCCTCTCCTGTGTAGAGAAGCAAGGCCTCGGGAGGAAGCCAGTGGCAAAAATATTCAGTGGTCTTCAATGAAAATGAAGTACAAAGTGGA
>NW_028186890.1:2704718-2714974 GCF_003343005.1 Rhea americana
AAAAAAACATACAACAACAACAAAAAGGCTTAATTACAGTCCACTGAATAAGTCTCTCCCTGAGTACTCAGGCATGTAATGAAGGATGGTGAAATTTAGGAAGACTAGAATTAGCGAGGCTAGGCTGAGCTGAAAGAAGAAAAAAGAGATGGAACTCCTTTTGTTATTCAGAAGGAAACTTTGCCTTCACTGTCTCATGTCAGTTGTTAGATTGTCACCGGGTGGCACTCACTTGCAAATTCATTGATTTGTACAAATAAATGAACAGTAACAATTAATTACACACTCCATGAGTACAACTCAGTAGGAAGGCAGAAGCTGTGCCTGCCTCTCCCCRTCCCTGCTGTGTGATCAGGATCCTCATTAACATGCTAGGCAATCTTTGACTCCTGCTAGCTATGTTTTTTTTTCTTAGTCTTTGATCATGAGCATAGAGCCTGGCTGAGTTCTTTGGAGRCATCCAGCAGTTTGAATGCACGTAGCTTTTGGACTAGTGCCATCGTATATTCCCATAGGAAATTCCTGAAGGGGGGGGGGTCTGTATATGTTGTTTGCCTTAATCAGCACACCTGATAGTAGCTACAGTGCAAGGCAAGTCTATGCTGTTCTCTAAAGTGTACTTCTCAGCTGCTACACAGAAGAAATTGAAAAGGTTAGGTCAGGCATTTAGACAAGAAATTTCAAAGCTGTTGACATGCCTCATAAACATGCAGTCTCAAAAGACAGTCATGCTTTCCATCTAGGCAGTTTTTAAAGTGGGGCTAGACCTGTGACCTGTTTCATCAAACCAAATTTCTGCAAGGTGCTGTGGATTCATTAAAACAGCTTGGGGGCTGAGAACTAGGCACAGAAAGGACGTGTCACACACAGCTCTTTGGGAATATGCCTGAGGGTGCTCTGCTTCTTGCTCTGCTGCTGCTGACTCTAGAGACAGCTGAAAAGAGTATCAGAAAGATGTGTGAGATGAGCAAGTCTCATGGAGAGGCCAAACTCAACAAAAGCAGGGAGTAAGAGGGTAATTCTGTATGTCAAAAAAGGTTGCTCATTAGTTAAGTAGAAGCCACTTGGGGTCAGCAGCTTACAAAGATAATAGGAGTAGTAGGGGCTAGCACTCRAATTCTTGCCCTTACCATTAGGCACTTAGGCTTGTACCCAAGCAAGTTGCTTCTTAGATAAGCATTCTTTGCAGTTGCAAAGTGAACCTACCTTTTCACCCAGGCCTTGGTATTTAGAGGCATGATTGATCTGACTGCTCTTTGGGAACTGTGGCCTTATTTAAAGCAGCATCTGCAATTGATTGCTCCCTGGCTGAACAGGGGATGAAGCCTGCACCTGCTCAGCCTTTCTCTCCTTATCTCCAGTTTGCAGCTTGTGTACCTTTGATTCTTGCCATGGTTCTAAACCATGACCATAAACATTGAGTGCATTACCATTCACTAGACCTTTCTAACATCAAAGCTTTGCTTCATGTTCTTTTATCTGTTACCAAAGTCTTCCAGAGTTCTTAGTTATCTAAAATGTAAAAGGACCATTTTCAAAGGCACTAGGAAGTACAGATGCCTTTGTTCTAATAGCCTCAAACTTGAGACCTCTTATGGGGCCTGTAATTTGAAAAGCAATTAATATTCTGAAGATCATCCCAGTCTCTCAAGCTGAACACTCAGAATCGTGAGCTAGAATTCATCTTTTTAATTCTAATTGCATTCTTTACCTAAATTAGGAAACCTAGAGTATAGCATTAGTTCAAACACTTTGCTTCGTGCTATAAGTTCAGTGACAGGGTAGATGACTGTAGCATGCTTTCTTACTTGTTTGTCAGACACAGTATCTGTCTTTTCCTCAATCCTGTCAAAAGTAGTGTGTAAAAATAAAATGCAACAACTGACAGTAGTCTATAGAACCCTCCCTTCTGAATGATGGTGTTTTCSCCTTTGATAAATTACTGTTTGTATTCAGTTCATCCTTTGCTATCTCTGATATCTTTTACCTGCAGTATTTGTTGTGCTTAAGGCACAAATGGAATGTTCATGAAAATATTCAGCTATAACTGTATTCAGTCAATAGAGGCGTTTTTTTCCTTCCCATTACCTACCATGGCGCTGACATTTTATTGCTTGCTGAGATAGGAGACAACGAGGGAAAAAATTGAGTCACTTTATTCCCATATCTAAAAATAAAACCCCCAAGAATGCTTTGCAAAAGAACAAGTAATTGCTGCAGAATTCACAGGCTCTGCTGTTCATCAGAGGGAGAGTATTCTGGAGATTAAATATTTGGAACTGAATAACTGCCCATGATGTTACAGCTCTGCTGAAATGCAAAGATATGTCCTTTCTTTCAATAGATGTCTTTATGTGATGTCAGTTAGATAGGTATAGAAATGTATTATGGCATTTTAAGTGCTTTTATCATTGTAGTTCCAGAAAGCTCTACATATATTAACAAGTCTGGCCTTCCCGCAATTAGAAAGGTAGGGAAATGCCTTTACATTACAAATAGGGACTCAGGCTTGATAGATCCAGGTAGGGATGAAGGCTAAGGTAGGTTAAGCAATTTGGTCAAGGTTGCACAGAAAGTTTGTAGCAAAAAAACAGATGAACCCAGATTTCTTGATCACCCGAAGTACAGAAATAATCTTTTCTCCATAAAATGAGTCATCTGAGCAAACTATGGCTGAGCCTGAAGCCAAAGTTATGCAATGCAAAGATTACTTTCTCTGAAATYCACAGATTTCTTCTACACTTTTAGTTAACCTTTGCATGTTTTTAAAAGAAAGCTGTAAAAGCACGTGCTCTTCAGCCACTAGTTGCCATGGTGAGTAAGGAAAAAGGCTGTCTTACTGTTTCTAAAAATATTTCTTTACTGGGCAGGGGGAAATCCAGAARAGTAGACTCTTGCAGAACAGAGCCGGAGTAAATGACTGGTAACCATTATTAGTGTAAACCTTAGAGCCTCCTTAGAAATCTCCAGCTATTTGAAGTTAAAAATACTTTGGAGCCTRGCTCCTTTCCTATGTTCAGTTTCTAATGCAAATGCAGCATCTGAAAGCTTTTTTATTTTTAATATTAGTCAAATTTATGCTGGCCCTGTCAAAATTAAAAGCAGTCTTGGGGTTTCTGTAACTCTTCTAGCTGTTGACAGCTCTCAGAGAGCCTTATGTAACAGGAGATTGCTAGATGGCTGCTTGTGAGAGGTGGGTTGTGTGAGGTGCTTGTGAGAGCTGCACGATGAAAACCATTGACATGTACAATGAGTTTATTAACTTTAAAAGACCTGAGATTGCTGCATAGTCTAGAGCACTATCTACAGGACCTTTACTTGCYGACTCATTATGTCGTATATATGGACGAGGAATAGTCTCAGAACTATTTCTGATTGAGACTCTATCCTGCCATTGAGGTGTCCCTTACATCGGGCAGGTGTACACATAGGTGATGAGGAGTTACTTTTGCTACATGGGCAAGAGGCAGGCAGTATCTTCTGTCTTGGGTCGGTGCACTGAACCAAAGGTAGAACTGCGGAGTCCAGAATCTATCGTGCAGCATGATAATGAGCTCTTTGTGGGCTCTTGACTCTGAACTTGTTGTTGTCTATTCTCTTCAGTGTACATAAGTACTAGGCAGAGTAGAGAGAACAAACTTCAACCAGTGTGTTCTTAGAGTTTCTGGCAAGGCAAAAGAAATGTTGCAGGACAAAACTGCTTTGCAAGATTGTAAGCTGACATGGTATAAATCCAGGTTTTCACTGAGATTTGGTTGAAAGTGCTACTGTAGCTTTTTTCCCAAGGTTGGCATAAGGACATGAACAGGTATTTAAAGGAATCCAGTCACTTAACTGGTATCATTTAAAAAAAAAATCCTTGAAAGTATGGCTCTCTCTTTCTAGGAAAAAGACAAATTCTCAATAGGCACTGAGAAATCTTGGGTCCACTGTTTGACTGGGCATCCAGCCATGTGCTAACAGATGAACTGGCCTTTACTTTTTTTTTTTTTTTTTCTTAACAGTTCAGTAAAAACTTTCCTCATTCCAAATTGATTACTAATTTGGTGTAAGCATAGATATGAGTGCAAACATTATAAATGTCCACAGTGTCCTGGGTGCTGTATCCCAAAAGGTTTAATCTTTAGTCAGAGTATTAAGATGCACAGTAGGATCATTTTTCTCTATTTCTTGTGTTCCCATTTCAAGAAATTGTTCCATCAAATGAAAAAAAATGCTTACAGGATTACATTCTTCAGCGAAATCTTAAATTGAGTATTGGACTCCTCTTTTGACATGTTAGTTTCATTCCCTCTTCAGTCTGTACAAAGTCTTAAAAGATGTTTTTTTGGAGGCTGTGGAAAGTGAGTAGAGTAGGAAACTGGTAATAGGTCTGGCCTAAATGAATATAGCTCCTGCAAGGCAGGAACAACCATCATTATGCATGACCATTTTAATTCCTAGTCCTGGATCACCGTGACACCCATATTTAAAGCAGCTGTTTGCTGCTCCACCCTAATGGTCAAAGGAGAAGCTCGATGCCTGAAAAAGGAAAAAAACCTTTCTGGAAAAGGCCTTTCTGGAGGAAGGGTAGGAGTTACTCTGTACTCCATTTGAATTACCTTGTTGCAGATTGCTACCATATGCAGAAATGTGCTCTGACACTTCAAGATCTACCCACTTTTAGGCTACTGTCTCCATTTACTTGATGCCTTAGAGCAGGGATAAGAGGAGTTATTATCTTGACAAATGAAAGGTACAGGCTGCAATTTAGCAGAGAACCAAAAATAAAACATCAAGTAGAAATAAGGGGATTTCTGTCTTTTCATTAATCCCTAATCATTTTGCCACTTACAGGTTATTTAACCAATGAATTTATGTTCCAGATTTGTGCTGCTGTAGGGAGCAGAGGCTAGGAAGGAGAGTGTTTGAAAGTGGCATCTGTCCGTTAGCAGTAATTAAGCTGAAATATGCAAAGTTTCAGGGTTCTAACTGCTCCCGTTAAGCTGTTGATGAGCAGTAAAATCTCTGATTAAATTTTAAGTGGAGGGAAATGGGCCAGCCTCCTGATATGGGGAGGCTGATGGAGTGGAGCATGGGCATTTATGTGCTATACGCCTGTGCTAGCGGGGAGAGAATGCAGCCAGGCACTGGCTGTCCAAGCCAGCATCTGCAACACAGTCCAAGCCAGCATCAGCTCAGCGCTGCTCCCCTGTGGATGTGGGTCCTGGGCTCCGTTCTGTTCCCCCAGAGCATCAGACACCAACAGCATGGTGAAGACATATGGGTTGGAGTTGAATGACTTCTGCACAGCTTTATTTTTCCAATATATATGCATACTACAACCAGACAGGTCTCTTCCCTCTCTCTCTGTCTCTCTCTCTCTCTGTCCTTCTTTTTCTTGTTGATGTTACTGTCTCAAAGCATATGTATTCCTCAGGCAAATCACTGTTCTGGTGGTCAGCAATACTTCCCTACCTCAAAAGGGTAATTGTGAAGGTTAATTAATGTKTCTAAAGCACTCTAAAAGCTCTAAAACAGCATGTAAAGGCAGTTAATTATTATCCCCATAAATATCACTATTAATTATCTTATTCCTCCTCCTCTGCCACTCTTGCCTGGCTCCCATCCCTCCTTTCTTAACCGTTTGGCAGGCCATTTTGTGGAGTGAACCAGAAGCATTGTTCCCTAGCTCAAGAAGTGTCATGCAGCCCTAGGAGTAATGAATGAGCCCATTACAACTTTACAGGAGAGGCGACAGGTTAGTCCTTTGTCAAATCAGTGCATGCAGTGTCCTCCTTCCTTGTTCCAATTATTCAGGAGGTGACAGCAGTTTCTCATCCACAGCCTTTCAGGTAACCGCTCATGCGTATTTAGGACAGGGATAGGTACAACACTTTGCACACAGGCCTTCAGGTTCTGTCAAGGGGAACAAAGCTGACAAAAACTGACAGTGGTGACTAATGCTCTGAGCTGACTTACTTTGGAACAATCCTTTAGAAAAAAAGCAAAAATAACAACAAARAAAAAATGGCTTCTGCTTCAGGTTATGAAAGATTCATTTAATTACGTATAAAAACTCCAAACATCCAAAAACTGTTGCTTTGAGATGCTTTGTAGTGAGAATGACTTACATATGTATACTCTCTTTTATCTGTTTCCCAGAGTTCATTACACTATCTTGATGAAGGGTAGCCACCTCTGGGGTGAAACTTTACAGCTCTTTAACAGCAGAAAGTACATAACCATACAAAAATGGAGGGTAGGGAACAGTATTAAATTGAACTGATGCTACAAGGAGGAGATATTTTTAAAGAGAGCACTTGTGGAAGACACCAGGCCATTAACAACTTGGTGAAAAAAGAACCATAACTGATCAAGACCTTGGATTTCTTCTTCCAATATGGTCATATTATGGACTTTAATAGCTCTGCTTACAGGATGGGAAAAGGAAAACCAATTATTAATGCTGCCTTTGCAGTCCACCTTTCCAGTTTGGATCCAATGCTACTCTTGTTGCAATGGGCCACCAACTCATATCTAAATGGTCATTTTTAATGAGAGCTACAGTTTAGCCAAGCCATCGTGCAACCTCCCTCAGCCCCTTCTTCAGTTCCAGTTCCATGTTACTCAGAAGTTTCCCAACACTGGAGAGTCTCAAGAGTCCATATTAAATCAGCATTTTTGTCTCCACATGTCACAAGAGTACATGAAGAAGGTTTTTTGAAATCTAGGATTTGGCCTCTGCTGCATTCTAAAGGTTCCTCTCAGGATAAGAATAACCTTGCTTAATTCCCTGAAATGCCTCCAGTGGATGGATGGATGGAATCACAGGGAGCTAGGGGTAAGGCTATGAGCCTCACTCATAAAAGCTTTCTAGTTATGTGTCTGTACACTAGGGAAAGCAAGAATACTCCTATATGAGCGATTAGCAGTGGGAAGAAGACAAGTGTTTGTATAAAAAGCAAAAACCCTAGTAGGAAGAAGCAGAAACATGTCCATGCAGAACCCCTGAATTTCCACTGAAATTATGCCTCATGACTGCTAAAGGAACAGAAAGCTGTTTTAGCAGACATATGTTGTTGCTATATCCATTCTTTGGAAATGCTGTGGCTACCAAGTCATCCAGGTTGTGCATATAGGATTTTACATGCTCAGCACACAGTGGGTGGTTGTTATAATAAACATTAACATTAGAGTAGAGAAGCATCCAGACTCGAGGGYTTTTTTTATGAACAGCTTTAAGCTGGGTGTTAATTTAAGACTTTGTAGAAGCAATTACCTTAATCTAAAGGTGGGATTTCCAAACTCTGTCACAGGTTTGGTAGCAGCCCAGGGTTTTAGTTTAGCAAGAGGTTGTCTAAGAGAAGCGTTTGGATGTCATCTGTCATTTTGTTAGGTTGACTATTTAGTAAAGTTAGTCAGTAAAGCATACAATTTGTAACTTGGTCTCAAATGCAAAGGGTCTAGTCCCACAAGACAACAGTCATCTCCATCTCCCTGGGGTGGGAGGGGAAGGAAGATCAGTTGTGTAGCATCYGAAGAGATCACTTGAAGAAATCTCTTAAATTAAATCACTTCTGAGTGTTTCTCCTCTGTTTTGTCAGTTTTGCAACATAGTTATTAGCGTTTTGCTCGAATATACTTGGGCTCAAGAACTTCCCACCTTTTAAGAGGGTAGTTAAACGTGAACAGAAGGCTTAAGATTTTACAGATGTGATTGGATAAGGACCAGGTTTAAAGTACTGTGGAGTGTGATTAGTAGTGGTTTGGTAAATAAGAAGGGTTGTTACCTCATTAGGTATTTTGCATTTTGGTCATTGAGTTGATCTGTTGAGAAAAGCTATCATCATTTGAATTTTTGAGCCTTTGTTTTCATCTTCTCAAAAGCTTCCCAAAAGATCCTGGAGATCTTGGGAGCAGGAGATTTAAGAGAGTACAAAACCTAAAATAATTCTTGCAGAACTATTTTGTATTGTGACAAAGCAAAAATAAAATAAAAGCAAAGTAGCGGGCTGAAAGGATATGATCCGCTTTCATCAAAATGAAATAACATTAAGAAAATGCTCAAACAGTGAAGAGAAAAACAAATTTGGCACACCCATGGAATGTATGTTGCTCCAGGATGCTAATCTGATCTTTCCTGGGCACTTAAATTTGTGGGAAAAAATCTTGAAGTTGAAGCCAAAATATAAAGAATTTAACTGTAAAGATGGAATAGTGGGAGTCGAGCAATCTTCAGCTACTACTGTAAATAATAAATCTACAGGAAAGTAAAATATTAAAGAGCATCTGAAAAAGTTTTAAACTATTTCTTTTACAAAAAGTAAGTAGCTGCCACAGACATCATTGTTTAAAGGCCTGATGAATCTTTGAGTTCTACTCCCAGCTCTGACACTTATTTGATGGATGGCTTTGGAGGAGTCATGTCCACACATTATATTTCATTCCTTTGATCTGTAAAATCAGTATGAAAATATTTACTCCCTAGGCTGCTGTGGGAATTAATTAACATTTCCATAGTTCTTTAAAGATGTAAAATGCCAAGTAGTATTATGATTATGCTGTCTCAGCCTGTGATTTTGTCAGATGTCACAACTAACATGGGTCAGTTGCTGGTAACAGACTTCCAGTGAGATGTAAGGGGTTTACATGATGTAGTTCTGTAGAATTAAATAATAATAATCTTCAGTCAACTGACAATAAAAAAAGTCTTCAGCATTTGATATGAGACATTATGCTGCTAGGTATATAATTTTTCAATCTGAATGTAAAATCAAGAAAAGCTAATATTCTGTGGTTATTAAATACTATGGAACTTTTCCCACAGGTTTACAGGTGCTATTAATGGTATTTTAACCAAATTTCATAATGATGTGCTGTATTTCATTTCCATTAGTTCTTGCTTTTTGTGGCAAAAGGCATTCTCTATTGTTTTTGCCATCGTTTCTGTTTGCTGCTTGACAGCCTCCACATTCTTCCTCAAAGGTGGCTGTGTCTCAGTGAAAGGTGATGCCATTTTCTCTCCCCTTATTTCTCGTTCTCTCTCTCTCTCTCTGAAATGGCTTTGATGTCCTTCATGATGAAAGGCACTGTGGAAGTGTAATCTATTACTATAAATTACTCAGAGCTTTGATGAGGTGAGTTTGGAAACTGCTGGTTCTCTGTCTTCTCATATGTTCTGTAACACACTCGCTCAGCAACATCATTCTGCAAAATGGAATTGACTTGCTCAAAAATGTGCTTAATTGAAACTGATCCAGTAAAAACATAATTTAGTGAGATAATGGCTGTGACRGTTCTTATTCTTGCAAATAGAGAAAAATTTAAATTATTATCTATCCAGTTGGTGGAAGTTGATGAAATGTCCGGGGAAATACTTTATAATATTGTTGCAATGTAAAAGTCTCTATCAGCCCTCCCAAGCCTTGAGGATCRTTTGCAGGGAGCTTGTTTTCAGCCTCTACCTCTCATCCAGAAGTCGTGTGTGGAATGTCTTTTTTAGGTCTGCCTGGCTGTGACTTCAGTTCACTCTGCCAGGTTACTTGACTTGCTTGCGTGGGCTGGAGATCAAGCCTTGCCTCTGCTGCTGCCTGCCAAGCCAGCAGGCTTCCTCTAGGCGCAAGCTGACGTGGAGGCCCGGGGGAATCGGCCTGCAGCACAGCTCACGTAACTAAGGCAGTTCAGCTGTATTGAGAGATTTACACACCTCTCCAAGTGCAGAGACTGTTCATTCTTGAACTGACCGGTTAGCAGGAAATACAGCATATGGGCAAGCCTAAATCCAGTTTGCTTTGATTTAATTAGCTAGGTTTACCTGCTATCATTCCCTTTAGATAGTACAAAAACCTACTAAAAGTTCATTCTCTCCCATCAATATGCCTGTCGCTTTTGATAAAGTAGCAAACTGAAACTGAGAAGAAATTAAGAAACAGGAAATGAAGAATCATTCAAAGGATAATTTCCATCAGAAGTTATTTGACGCTGTGGAATACTTTCCTAACTGAAAAGAGAGGCCCCAAAAGATAAGTTATTTAATATTGTATTGAACATAATACTGTAAGTTTGCAAGAGAAAATTATCCTACAGTAACAAGGGATTCAATTAGAAGTCTCCCACCCTGACATGGCAATATTTTGAACTCACTCTGTCCTTAGTTTGCACAGCTGTAACTGAGCATGCAGGTTGCTAAACAGCACTGAACAAAGCCTGACTGTRTCTATGGACAGGTGACGAGACCTCAGCCGTGTCTAATCCCACATCTGAAGTTCTGTAGA